>NW_012117477.1:506159-507236 GCF_000951035.1 Colobus angolensis palliatus
CTGTAGATGTGTGATATTATTTCTGAGGGCTCTGTTTTGTTCCATTGGTCTATATCTCTGTTTTGGTACCAGTACCATGCTGTTTTGGTTACCGTAGCCTTGTAGTATAGTTTGAAGTCAGGTAACGTGATGCCTACAAATTTGTTCTTTTGGCTTAGGATTGTCTTGGTGACGAGGGTTCTTTTTTGGTTCCATATGAACTTTAAAGCAGTTTTTTTCCAATTCTGTGAAGAAATTCATTGGTAGCTTAATGGAGATGGCACTGAATCTATTAATTACCTTGGGCAGTATGCCATTTTCATGATATTGATTCTTCCTAACCATGAGCATGGAATGTTCTTCCATTTGTTTGTGTCCTCTTTTATTTCACTGAACAGTGGTTAGTAGTTCTCCTTGAAGAGGTCCTTAACATCCCTTGTAGTTGGATTCCTAGGTATTTTATTCTCTTTGAAGCAATTGTGAATGGAAGTTCTTTCATGATTTGGCTCTCTGTTTGTCTGTTATTGGTGTATAAGAATGCTTGTGATTTTTGCACTTGATTTTGTATCATGAGACTTTGCTGAAGTTGCTTATCAGCTTAAAGAGATTTGGGGCTGAGGTCTTCTAAATATACAATCATGGGGTTTTCTAAATATACAATCATATCATCTGCAAACAGGGACAATTTGACTTCTTCTTTTCCTAAATAAATACCCTTTATTTCTTTCACTTGCCTGATTGCCCTGGCCAAAAATTCCAACATTATGTTGAATGGGAGTGGTGAGAGAAGGCATCCCTGTCTTGTGCCAGTTTTCAAAGGGAATGCTTCTAGTTTTTGCCCATTCAGTATGATATTGGCTGTGGGTTTGACACAAATTGCTCTTATTATTTTGAGATACGTTCCGTCAATACCGAATTTATTGAGAGTTTTTAGCATGAAGGGCCGATGAATTTTGTCAAAGGCCTTTTCTGCATCTATTGAGATAATCAGGTGTTTTTTGTGTTTGGTTCTGTTTATATGCTGGATTACGTTTATTGATTTGCATATGTTGAACCAGCCTTGCATCCTAGGGATGAAGCCCACTTGATCATGGTGGA
>NW_012117477.1:508890-600167 GCF_000951035.1 Colobus angolensis palliatus
TTAGTTGATGCAGTTTCTTCCTAGCATTGATGGTCTTTACATTTTGGCATGTTTTTGCAATGGCTGGTACCAGTTCTTCCTTTCCATGTTTAGTGCTTCCTTCAGGATCTCTTGTAGGGCAGGCCTGGAGGTGACAAAGTCTGTGAGCATTTTCTTGTCTGTAAAGGATTTTATTTCTCCTTCACTTATGAAACTTAATTTGGCTGGCTATGAAGTTCTGGGTTAAAAATTCTTTTCTTTAAGAATGTTGAATATTGACCTCCACTCTCTTCTGACTTATAGAGTTTCTGCCAAGAGATCTGCTGTTAGTCTGATGGGCTTCCCTTTGTGGGTACCCTGACTTTTCTCTCTGGCTGCCCTTAACATTTTTTCCTTCATTTCAACTTTGGTGAATCTGACAATTATGTGTCTTGAAGGTGCTCTTCTCAAGGAGTATCTTTGTGGCGTTCTCTGTATCTCCTGAATTTGAATGTTGACCTGCCTTGCTAGGTTGGGGAAGTTCCCCTGGATGATATCCTGCAGAGTGTTTTCCAACTTGGTTCCATTCTCCCCGTCACTTTCAGGCACCCCAGTCAGACGTAGATTTGGTCTTTTCACATAATCCCATATTTCTTGGAGGCTTTGTTCATTTCTTTTTACTCTTTTTTTCTCTAAACTTCTCTTCTCACTTCATTTCATTCATTTGATCTTCAATCACTGATATTCTTTCTTCCAGTTGATTGAGTCAGTTACTGAAGCTTGTGCATTTGTCACATAGTTCTCGTGTCATGGTTTTCATCTCTATCAGTTCGTTCATGGACTTCTCTGCATTGATTATTCTAGTTATCCATTCTTCCATTCTTTTTTCAAGGTTTTAGTTTCTTTGCACTGTGTACATAGTTCCTCCTTTAGCTCTGAGAAGTTTGATCAACTGAAGCCTTCTTCTCACATTTCTTCAAAGTCATTCTCCATCCAGCTTTGTTCCATTGCTGGCGATGAGCTACATTCCTTTGGAGGGGGAGATGCGCTCTGATTTTTTGAATTTCCAGCTTTTCTGCACTGTTTTTTCTCCATCTTTGTGGTTTTATCTGCCTTTGGTCTTTGGTGATGGTGACGTACTGATGGGGTTTTGGTGTGGGTCTCCTTTCTGTTTCTTAGTTTTCCTTCTAACAGTCAGGACCTTCAGCTGCAGGTCTGTTGGAGTTTGCTTGAGGTCCACTCCAGATCCTGTTTGCCTGGGTATCAGCAGCAGAGGCTGCAGAAGATAGAATATTGCTGAACAGCAAGTGTTGCTCTCTGATTCTTGCTCTAGAAGCTTCGTCTCAGAGGTGTGCCCAGCCATGTGAGTTGTCAGGTGTCAGTCTGCACCTAGTGGGGGATGTCTCCCAGTTAGGCTACTCAGGGGTCAAGGACCCACTTGAGCAGGCAGTCTGTCCCTTCTGAGATCTCAACTGCCATGCTGGGAGAACCACTGCTCTCTTCAAAGCTGTCATACAGGGACATTTACATCTGTGGAAGTTTCTGCTGCTTTTTGTTTAGCTATGCCCTGTCCCGGAGGTGGAGTCTACAGAGGCAGTCAGGTCTCCTTGAGCTGCAGTGGGCTCCACCCAGTTCGAGCTTCCAGGAGGTTTTGTTTACCTACTTAAGCCTCAGCAATTGTGGGCGCCCCTCCCCCAGCCTTGCTGCCACCTGGCAGTTACATCTCAGACTGCTGTGCTAGCAATGAGGGAGGCTCCATTGGCATGGGACCCTTCAGGCCAGGCATGGGATATAATCTCCTGGTGTGCCGTTTGCTAAGACCCTTGGTAAATTGCATTATTAGGTGGGAGTTACCTGATTTTCAGTTTCCCTTGGCTAGGAAAAGGAATTCCCTTCCCCCTCCTAGGTGAGGCAATGCCTCACCCTGCTTCAGCTCTCGCTGAGTGGGCTGCAACCACTGACCAGCATGGACTGTCCAACACACCCCAGTGAGATGAACCCAGTATCTCAGTTGAAAATGCAGAAATCACCCATCTTCTGTGTTGCTCATGCTGGGAGCTGGATGCTAGATCTGTTCCTATTCGGCCATCTTGGGTGCCCCCAATACTATTGTTAATATCTGTTTTTAGAACAGTTTTATTAAGATATAATTCACATACCATGCAATTCACTCACTTAAAATGTAAAATTCCATTGTTTTGAGGAAATTTATAGAGTTATGCAAACATCACCACTGTCAATATTTTAGAGCATGTGTATCACCACAAAAAGAAGTCCCATATTCATGACTGGTCACTCTCCATTGCCCCTCTCCTTATTCCCTGGACAAACACTAGTGTACTTTCTGTCTCATATATTTGTCTTTTGTAGACACTTCATATAAATGGGATCATATAATAACTAATCTTTTGTAACTAATTTATTTCACTAAGTAATGTTTTCAAGAGTCATCCACATTGCACCAGGTATCAGTACCACATTTCTTTTATTGCTGAACAATACACCTTTCCTCTCTTATCCGAGATTTTGCTTTTTGTGGTTTCAGTTACCTAATGTCAACTTCAATATGAAAATATTAAAATGAAAATTCCAAAAATAAAAAAATTCATAAGTGTTAAATTGTGTACACGTCTGAGTAGCATGAGAAAATATCACACCATCACACTCCATTCTGCCATGAACATGAATCATCCTTTTGTCCAGTGTATCCATGCTGTAGTCCTTGCCCATTAGTCACTGAGCAGCTGTCTCACCAGATCAACTGTCTGTCATGTTATTGCAGTGCTTGTGTTCAAATATCTCTTACTTTACTCAAAAATGACCCTAGAGTACAAGAGTAGTGATGCAGATACATTGCTGTAATTGTTCTACTTTATTACTAGTTATTGTTATTGCTTACTGTGCCTAATTAATAAACTATATTATAGGTAGATATGTATAGGAAAAATCGTATTATATATTGAGTTCAGTACTATTTGGAATTTCGGGTATCCAGTGGGAGTGTCAGAAGCTGTCCCCCACAGATAAGGGGGCACTACTGGAGTCCATAATGGGCATACTGTATTTTATTTATCCATCCATCAGTTGACAGACATTTGAATTATTCTTTTTTTAACTTTTTTGAAAGATGCTGCTAAGAACATATGTGTATAAGTTTTTGTGGACATGGGTCCATATTTTTCTCAGGTATATACATATAAGTGGAATTGCAGAATCAAATGGAAACTCTCTTTAACCTTTTGAAGAACTGCCAGACTGTTTCCCAAAGTGACTGCCCCATTTTTCATTTTCACCAGGGATGTATGTAGATTTCCATTTCTCAACAGGTTGTTCATTATAACCATCCTAGTGGATGTGGGAAGTTGTGTAACATTGTGCTTTCGATTGTGGATTTAATTTCTTAATGACTAATGATGCTGAGCACCTTTTCATGTACTGATTACCCGGTTTTGATCCAACCTTAATGAAAATCCATCCTCTTGGTTGCTATTTGATGTGACCACAACCAGCACTATCCTTTTATCAATTATATAATCTGTACCTATCTTAACTGTGAATAAAGTTTGAACACGTAACAGTGAAAGACAATGCACAGAATTATTCATTGTTAGCTTGTGTTCTGAGGTACATTTACCAACAAAAATGTTCTCCACATGAAAGCTATCACTTTGGGCCTAAAACACAGAAGCAACTTCATATCAAGATGCACACTAGCTTGGTCATGAGTACCAGAGATCTATACTCTGAAAATACCAATTATTCTGAAAAGATGTAACCCTAGAAAGACTTTTATTATAATTCATTGGAAAATACCTGGACTTCATAGTATGGGTGGTATACAGAAAAGGATATGCAACCATTGACTGATTTTATGATGACTTGGTGCTGATATTCAAAAGAGGGCCACACACTTGAAACCTTACCCAAGTGCAGACCCAAAAACCACTCCAAGCAAAGCAAGTAGGGCACACAAAAGAAAATGAACTCATCACTAAAACGGTGCAACACAGAAACATACACTAACTGAGGAAAGTTAGGATTAGGACAGTTAATGCAACATAGCAGGCAAGCCTAGTGCTTTTTTGTGGTCAGTGCAGCAATGACACAGAGAATTCGGGAAAAGCCCAGGGATAAAAAAGGTATTCAAAATATTTATGCAAGATGCTTACTATGAAGAAAATGATTCATGAATTTCAAAATATTTTTGCACCAAAATAAACCCATATATATTTATAAAACATCTGAATAAGATCTAGTTTGAGGCCCTAAAAAGGGTAAGACATCACTTTGAAAAAAGCGGCTATCAGAGCAACATGAATTCCGCTAAAATTGAAGGAAGAACAAACTTCAAATTTATGGTGAAGCCTGGATGGAGGAATAGTGAAATCATTGATGCTTTATGAAAAGTTTATAGACACAATGTCCCAATCAAATCAGCAGTTTACTAATGGATAACTCATTTTAAGAAGAGGCAAGATGTTGTTCAAGATGAAACCCATGATGGCAGACTATTCACATCAATTTGTGAGGGAAAAAAAAAACAAAAAACAAAAAAAAAACCTTTTTTATGTCCTAACTGAAGAGGGCCAATAATCAACAGCAGAAACCATAGCCAACACCATAGACATCTCAACTGGTTCAGCTTACACAATTCTGACTGAAAAATTAAAGTTAAGCAAACTTTCCATTCCATGCATGCCAAACCAGTGTGCCCAGATCAGCTGCAGACGAGAAGAGCTTTTAATGAAAATTGTAAACAAGTAGAATCAAGGTCCTGAAACATTTCTTGGAATAATTGTAACAGAAGAAGAAACATGGCTTTACCAGTATGGTTCTGAAGAAAAAGCACAATCAAAGCAATGGCTACCAAGAGTTGGAAGTGGTCCAGTCAAAGCAAAAGTGAATCAGTCAAGAGTAAAGGTCATGACCACAGTTTTGCATTGTGTTCAAAGGATTTTGCTTGTTGACTTTCTGGAGGACCAAATAATTATAACATCTGTTTATTATGAGAATGTTTAGAGAAAGTTAGCCAAATCTTTTGCAGAATAACACCTGGAAAACCTTCACCAAAAAGTCTATCTCCACCACAACAATGTTGCTGTTCATTCCCTGCATCAAGCAAGCACAATTTTTGAAGAGTTTCAATGGGAAATAATTAGGCATTCACCTTTTAGTCCTCATTTGGCTCCTTCTGATTTCTTTTTGTTTCCTAATCTTTAAAAGTCTGTAAATGGTACCATGTTTTTTCTTTTATATTATTATGTTAATAATATAAAAAGACTGCATTGCATGATTAAATTCCAGGATCCTCAGTTCTTTAGGGAAGAACTAAATGTCTGATATCATCACTTACAAAAGTCTCTTGAACTTGATGAAACTTACATGGAGAAATAAAATTATTTTTTTTATTTTTATTCTTTAATTTCATGTTTCCATGAAGTTTCTGAAGTCCCCTTTTATCAGTAGTAAATGAGAAAGGCTTGTAATATGTTCCAGGAACCACATAATTTAGGCCTAACACGTAGGAGAAGACATACAAATAAAAAGCATCAGGAAGGAGACTTTGTCACTAATTTCTTTGGTTAAAACATTAAATAATAGGAAGCAACTCTAATGATTAAAGAGGATCATAATTATGATACACAAAATATAATTATTTGTTAAACACATGTATTTGGCTCTTAGAGCTTTTTAATAATTTATAAATAGATTAAGATATTAAATATTGGTCATACCTAAATACATCACAGTCTTGGGGCCTAGAATGCGACCAATCTTCAAAAGATTTCTAGAAGTGAGTCATAGGCATGTTTATATAACCAACTACTAAATTTGAAGGCACCTCGAGCAGCAAGGTCCAAGAGTGCAGGATTGTATCTATTTTGCTAAACACGATTTTTCCTGTGATTAGCACAATACCTAGTTATCAAAAAGTATACATTAAATGACTGAAGCTGAGAAAATGTCAATCATATATTCTGACTGAATTAATTAGAACTCACACCTTCCCAAAACACACATGCGTTTTGACCACAAATCCAAACTAATACAGCATAAATGTAAAGAAGCATACAACTACAGATACTGCAGGAACATTGTCCAATTAATCATATATGCCTTCTGAATATACCAGACATATCACCAGGTTTAGAATAATCTATAACATATCAAGATGTGATGGGTAATTTTAAAAGTCAACTTAGTGGTCTCTGGTACCCATTAGTTTTGTTAAACACTAAAAATGCTTGATGCTTTTTCCAAAAAAGTCCAGATGTGGCTGTGAAAATATTTTTTCAATGTGATTAATTTGTAAAATCAATGGACTTTGAGTAAAGCAGATTATTCTCCATAAGATCAGTGAGTCTCATCCAATCAGTTGAAGGCCTTAGAACAAGGACCGAGGTTACTCAAAGAAGGAATTCTCAAGACTGCAACATAGAAACTGTACCTGAGTTTTCAGCCTGCTGCCCTGCAAAATTCAGTCTCAAAACTGAATTATCAATCCATACTTGAATTTCCACCCTGCTAGCCTGCCCTACAGATTTGTACTTGCTCACTCCCACAATTTTGTAAACTGGTTCCTTAAAAGAAATCTCTCTCTCTTTTTCTGTCTCTATCTCTCTACCACTACCTGTACCACTACAATCTACGTCCAAGCTACCATAGTCTCTATATGGATTATTGTTATATGTATGTATGTATGTATGTATGTATGTATCTATCCACATGCATGCACAGGCATGTGCCCATGCATGCGTGTGTGTGTGTGTGTGTGCGCGTGCACGCGCAGGTATCCATGAGGGATTGGCTCCAGAAACCCCGACTCCCAGTACACCAAAAGTTGCAGATGCTGAAATACCTTATATAAATGGCATAGTATTTGCACATAGCCTATGTACAAACACCCATGCATTTTAAATCACCACTAGATTACTTATAACACCTAATACAAATGTAAATGCTATTAAAATTATTGTTATATTGTATTATTTAGGAAACATTAATGAGAAAAAAAGTCTGCTTTTTCAATATGGCCCTCCATATCTATACGTTCTGCTTCTTCAGATTCAACCAATCATGGATTTCTTTTGCAAATACAAAGCGTGACTGTATATATATACTATTGGTAATGTTTCTCTGGAAACTCTGATCAATACACACATTTTATATTCTCAGTTAATTGTAATCACCAAAACGCCTCAGTTTCAGTCCTGGAGACCTGCCTATGTAAAGTTAGTCATTCTATTTCTGAACATAATATTAGTAATAATAAGTACTATGTTTCCCAATCAAAGGAGATAATAAAAATGAATTTCTAACATCAATGAGTTATTGTAAAGATAAATGAGAAAACATTAGAAATTTGTTGTGGAGTCTCCAGGGGAAAATGATTCTCTATAAATAGAAAGTATTATCCCATTATTCAAATAATATAAATGATTTAATACTTCATACCAAATAAAAATCAAGTGTCTCCACAGTATTACTGTGAAACTGCATTGGTAGGAAAAGCAAGCTTTGAACTTGAATATCCTGAATTTTCTATTTGTAATTTTTAGATGATTTGAAGGAATGTGACTTAGGATATTTATTATTCTTACTGTGAATCTTAAAAATGAGGTAAATATTCTAGGCATGGTCGTTCGACAATTATTTTGGACTAAAATGTCAATGTGATAAATAGATTATTCTGAAATGAAATTAATATTAAATATTTGATACTAAAGAAATAAACATAAGTGACATTTCAATTATGAAATAAAGTGCCTTATAAAAGGGGATCATGAGGAGTACTGGGTAAAACCTTAGTTGCAAAAGAGCACAGTTAAGGGGAATAGATGGTGATGTTGGAAATGGTCTGTCTCCTCTATGATAGACTTATCTGACAGATGGGCCAAGTGAAGCCGAGAGAATTAAAGAGGGAAATCACGTTTATGCCAAACCCATCTTCAACGTTGTCAATGTGGATACTAAAATCACCTACGATTAATAGGCTATGTGATTCCAGAGAGAGTTGAGAAAGAAAATCTATAAATTCATTAAGAAAACTTGTGGTTTCTCCAAGAGGTTTACAAATTAAGCGTTGCAAAGTTTTATGCTAAGAACAGATAGACAGCTAGAAAGATACAAAATTGAGATGTTTTGATTTTGTAGCAGAATACATTTTTAAAACATTTAGCTCTAACTTTCTCAGACTAAAACAAATTTTCACTGTATAAGTTAGGGATATAACAAGATTTATGAAGCCCCAAATAAGATTCTAATTGCATAGTAGCCTTATTATCCAAGTTAATTTAAGCCATTTTTAGAAATAGAAAGTTGAATTTACCACTGACTGGGCAGTGTTGGTGGTAATTATTCATTGCTACAGTATTTTATTATACTACATTATAAAGAACTCAACCAAAAATATACAAGTCAATATACAGAAATTTTTAGAATTTATGGATTAACACATTTGGGGATGTACTCTAATGTACGAATACATCAAAAAGTATCAAATAAAAGTAATTCTATATTTCAGGAAATGGCTTATCTCTTTTGTTCTGCTAATACATTTAGAAATATCATTTTTGTATCTCTAATTTTCTTTAGCAACAGTTTTATTCTGACCAGAAGTAACATAGAAAATAGTTAATTCTAAACCCGTAACTACAGGTTTTTAAAAACTAAGGTGCAACTACATAAAGTAAATTTACTCAAATTCTCACTGATTTTTAGTACATAACTAGTTCAGGATTAGATTCCAAATCATGCAATTTCGTTTTAAAAATGCTGTCACGTCATAAATTAAGGAGAAATCTGTTTCACTTCAAATGTAGTCCATGTGCTTACTAGCTGTGTAACAATGAGTGAAGCACTTTACTTCTCTATCCTCAAACGTTTATCTGTAAAATAAGAATGATTATAGTACATAATCCGGATGGTTATTGTAGAAAGCACTTCAGCAAAGCACTGCGCAGCATGCCTGGTACATGCTAAGTGATGATTTCATATTAGGCATGGTCATCATCATTAATATCATCAACTTCTCCTGACAAATTGTCACACAACCAATACTTGTTGATTGTTGAGTGAAAATAAGGGAAGTCATTTTAGAGTATACAAAAAGGAGGGGGTACTTTTTTTAAAATCCACATATAATTGAATAAAATCCCCTTGCCTTTTGAAGAAAACTCCCCTAGCTAATTTGCTTTCATAAAACATTATTTTCCTATTTTTTTAATATTTCTAGAAAAACTTATCTTTATTTATTTAAAGATGTTGCTTCAAAATAACTACAATTTCTGATGGTTTATATTCATTTCTTTCTTCACTGAATTTTGTATCCACTGTTTCAATTAAGTTACTGAAGTAAAAAAATTAGCCATTAATAAATTTACCTCAGAGGAAGACTCCCTGCACCCTCTCTATATATACTCCATGATGCAAGGTAATCTGTACCAATATCAGAACTGTTACATCTTACCCCAAAATAGGGCAAAGACTTTTTGCATGAATTATTTTAAAGAAACATAGTCAAGTATTTCTATATTTCTTTTCAGAATTACTCTTACTTGTTTTATTTTCCCTATGACAAAACAGAATAGAAAGCTATAGAATGTAGACAATCCAGCTTAAAGGGAGAATTAAGTTTACAATTAAAATAATAAAAAATACACAAAAGATGCATTCTTCTCTTTATTCTCCTATTTATCTTTCTTTTCCTACTTCTTTATCTACTTTTTTTTCATTTTATTAATATCTTTCTAATTCTTTCATAGAGCTCATGTAAACTGTGGAAACTTCCCATGGTAACTGTCTTGAGTTTGCAATCTAAAACCATGTTTTCCATTCTCTTTCAGTCGTTTGAGGCTTTAAAAGCTCTGGTTCAAAATACATAAGACTACCAACTACCATCATCCCTTTCTAAGTATTGACCAAGATGACTTGTAATTTCAATTATTCCAAGTTGTTGGTTCTTCCTACACAAGGAAATTCTGTGTGTGTGTTCATATATATATATACACAGAGAATTTCCATATATATATATATATAAATACAGAAATTTCTGTGTAACTAGTCTCAGTCATTTTTAATCTAGAAAAAGTATATGAAGGAGAAGAGCCATATTTGTACCCTTCCTCCAAAAATTACACAATTAAAATATAAAGAATTTCATGGAATTCTAAAAACAAACCCTAGTATTGTTGCCCAATGGTACAAATCCATATAAAATACTTTCCAGATTGTCTGTAGAGTTAATACACTCACTTTTCTAAATTTTGAAAAAAGTGTAGTTCCACTGAGAAAACATAACTAAATAATGCCAACAAAAATCGTTCAAAAATCAGCTTTCAGAAAGTACTGGTTTTAGATATACCTCAAAAAATAAACTAATCAAAATGCATGTAAATTATTTTCTTTCAAAAATAGTTATTATTTCAGATTTGCTTCCTTTCTTCCATGTTGCAGTCTACCAGAGCTCAGTTGGAGACTAAGCTAGAGTATTCAGAGATTTGTCTCCTCTGGCAGAATGTCCCAAGCAGTTATTTACTGAGAGCATGCCTTGGGCGGTAGTAGATGGAGACTCTCTTTCACAAAACTCTCATTCCAGATTACAGTACTTCCTAGTAATTCTGAATTCTTTGTAAAATGCAATAACTCCTGAATGGGTCACTAATTTTGTGTTTTTCCCCATACATCCTAGGGTGAAAATGGACTTGTTTGTTTTTATATTCTTTTCCAAATACAGGTTCAAGGTGGAGATAAGGAGACAAGGAGACTGTCTCCATGGCAAGTAAAAGAGGAAGCACAGGCAAGGCCCAGGCCGTGTATATACATACACACACAAAGAGGCCAGTTTTGTTACATTAATTTCAACTCAGCCAATATTAACCAATCGATTTAATTAGTTGCACCTTAGTATGAATAGCCATATCACAATTCCCAGATAAGTTAAAAAGAGTGTGAATTTAGTCACAAAGAGAATCAAATGTAGAC
Source organism: Colobus angolensis palliatus (assembly GCF_000951035.1). Taxonomy (NCBI): domain Eukaryota; kingdom Metazoa; phylum Chordata; class Mammalia; order Primates; family Cercopithecidae; genus Colobus; species Colobus angolensis. Next base: position 519,832 of record NW_012117477.1, read on the forward strand.
TCCCAGGAAAACTCATTAAGTCTAGTGGAATACCAATATCTAGGAAGTATGTGAGGTCAATAACTCTATATTTGGAAAAACACATTTTTAATATTAAAAAACTAACATAAAATTGAAGACCTTGGAGACAGGTTTCCATTACAGAGGAACTTGGTTTCAGGAGGAGAAACACTGTGCAGAAGAAGACTCCTTGTTAAGATACTGGAGTTCCAGTCCTGGCTGTGTCCCAGGTCTGTCACTCGCCAGCCACGTAATGTGGGGCCAGCAAATTATCATCTCCAGACTTGGCTGCCTCATCTGCAAATTAAGGGGTGAAGCTGATACTCTGTGACATCTAATAGCCTATGGGATATTTATGGAAAGAGAAAACCAGGAACTCTGAGTTGGTAGTTATATCTGCAAGCTTGTGAATATGATAAAAGAGACCACAAGAATAACTCATTGAATATAATATACTTTAATAATAATAATATTAATAAATATTAAATAATAATAGATAAACATGAACGAATAATAAAGATAGACATAAACACTGCCACATTTGAAATAGAAAACGTGGATTGTCCATTTAGAAAACCATGGACACAGATTTAAACTCTAAACTAATTTTAGGAACAAAGAGATCTTACTTTTCTGAATCTGGGTCTTACTATACTGTTCTAAGGAGTGTATTTTCTTTACCACAGTTGATGGCACTGAAATAAGCAACAAATGACATAATACAAACTAACTACGTTTTCTTAAATACACTATGAACTTTTATACATGTGTTTCAGGAAAACAGCTTTTTTGGGGTCTTGTTTCTAATTGTCTTTGAAGTAAATAAATATACCACAAAACCAACTATTCTTACCTCATGTAAGATCAATATGGCAAAGTGCAAAGGAATTTCTCACCGTTTAGTCTAGATTCAGAATTTAATGAAAGCTTTAAGATTTTTTAAAGTTCACAGAAGATTTTAATACTAAAAATTCTTAAACATCATAAATTAAACAAAAACCATTGAATTCCAATCTACGTGGGAGATTTTGCTAAACTTCAGTTCTGATCCTGAGTAATTTCACTGAGGTATCACCTTTTTCTTTGCACAGAAACGCTATGCAGTTAGCATAGAATCATAACATTTTAGCCACTTTAAGAAAAGTACCTGTACATTATAAAAATTGTGTTTGGTCATATATGTCACAAAGTTCACAGACTTTCTAAGGCAACTGGAAAACCAATAAATATTACCATTCAAATTCATCATGGCATTAATTAAACATTCATTCCTTTCTTTATTAAAATCAAGGTTTCTTAAAACCAAACTATGAAAAATAAATACATATTTATTTTTTTCTTTTTCTTTTTTTTTTTTTTTTTGGAAATGATCTCATTCTGTCACCCCAGCTGAAGTGCAAGATCATGGTTCACTGCAGCCTCCACATCTGCAGACACATGTGATCCTCCCACATCTGTCTCCTGAGTAGATGGGACTACAGGTGTGCACCACCACACCTGGCTAATTTTTTCAGTTTTTTATTCATAGAGACAGGGTTTCACCATTTTGACCAGACTGGTCTTGTACTCCAGGGTTCAAGTGATCTACTTGCCTTGGGCTCTCAAAGTGCTGGGATTATAAGAGTGAGCCACCACACCTGACCAAAATTCCTATTTTTAAAAAATAAAATGCTACAATTTATGTTTGTGCTTGAAAAGTCATACTATATTATAGATCACGCTATTTCAATAGCACCTTTGCTTGAGCATAAATTATCAACGTGCAGTAACAGACGCATATTTCAAAACTTGGAAAGAAATTTGCCTTCATCTCCTTTGTAGTTTACAGTCATTGCCACTGGCATTTTAAAATAATGAATGCTTATAATCACGGTTTTAACACAGAGTACAATTTTTGGAAGATATCAGATGTTCAAACAGTAGCATAGTAGTTGTGGGCTTATAGCTTTTTAGAATAAATTATGCTGCATATGTTTTAAGCATGCAAAGATTCATTTAAAAAAAGTCAGAGTTTATGCAGCTGACCTCAGGCCCAACTAACTTTTAAGAAAGCAATAACATTTATTTTAGCTAAACAATTAGGTACTTGCCTAGTAAAACCTTTTAAAATAATAACAAAATATATACTATCTTTTAGTTCCACCATCACCAAAGCATCAATATTATTAATGTAACATGGAAATGGTACGTGCACAAACTGAAAATGAGAGAGTAAGAAAACAAAGCTGGAACATTGGAACTTTGAGAAAATAAGCATATAAGGAAAGTGTAAACAAATTTTAGGAAATTATATCCCAAATTCTGGGAAGAGAGGGGTTTAAAGTCAGTACGTTATATCAATTCTTAATTTTATTTAGTTAATATAGACATAAAATAAACATTTAGTTTTTGGTATTCCATAATTATGTTGTAAATTATATATTTTAAGAACTTTTAAATATTGAATCCCTTAGAGCAATAGTAAATGTGTTTAAACCTAAAGAAAATATCTCAGACCTCAGCATCTGGTAAGATGCAATAATATACATTTGTTTATTATTCATTTAAAATAAAATTTGCTGGTTTCATTTGATTTTCTCCTGGAAAGATTAAACCGCTACATATATTTAGACATGTATCTTGAATCCCACATTTAGTAATAAACTGTGTTTTTTTCTCTGCAAAACATCAAAGGCATAAATGAATAATCTGTGACTCTTCTAACAGCATCCCCATTATTAAAATAATTTGCCAAAAATTATTATTTAATTCAGTTTCACATTTACTTTAAAAAGTAAAGTTGAGCCTGACAGATATGAGGATTTTAGGAATATTTTGCATCTAATTTGAAAAACAAACAAAAATTTTCTCAACAGTTTGAAAACAGAAAGATCTTACACATTAACAATTGAAGCCCAGTTTCTCAATAATCATCTAGAGTTGGAGAAACGTCGGCAGAACTGTTGGGGAAAATGACCCAATTTGGAGAATGCTGAGTAATAACACTCTAAGATCTGCTTGATAGATATAAATTAGATGAGAATAAAATACGAAATAGTGTGTCATCCAGTGCCCTCAGCTTCTCTTGTCCACTTCTGATAATCACAGCTAATCAGAGTTTATCCCACTTGTCAAAATACCTCGGCATTAAGATGACAAACGATGGAAGTAGAAACAGAGACAATGATAGGAGACGATGAATGCACTGAGAGCAGCTGAGAGGGCGCTAATATCTCATAACAGAGAGAACAAGGAGGGCTAAACAGAGAGAACTGACAGAACTCCAAGCAGTAATTTCCTTGTTGGTGGTTTTTGTTTTGTTTTGTTTTGTTTTTAAACATAGCAGATAAATTGCAGTGAAAGAGAGTGACAGGTTGCTTGCTGCCCTGTTAGGGAACCAGTGAATGCAGTAAATGTTAGATTTACACAGCTCTCTTAAGAGGGCCCCGAGTGAGGTCGTGACATGCAACAGGAGAGCTTGTTAAAGCTCACAACTATACAGTGTACAAAGTCATGAATGGAATGAGTTTTAATTTTTTGAAGTGTATTATCCAATTATCTTCTCCAAACCATTTCCCTAAGTTTTCATCTCCTTAAGAAGGCATAACCTTTAAAAACATTACAAGAAAAATATCCAGAATCTATAAGGAACTTAAACAAATTTACAAGAAAAAACCAAACAACCCCATCAAAAAGTGGGCAAAGGATATGAACAGACACTTCTCAAAAGAAGGTATTTATGTGGCCAAAAAATTATGAAAAAAAGCTCATTATCACTGGTCATTAGAGAAATGCAAATCAAAACAACAATGAGATACCATCTCACACCAGTTAGAATGGCGATCACTAAAAAGTCAGGAAACAACAGATGCTGGAGAGGATGTGGAGAAATCGGAACACTTTTACACTGTTGGTGGGAGCGTAAATTAGTTCAACCATTGTGGAAGACAGTGTGGCGATTCCCCAAGAATCTAGAACCAGAAAAACTATTTGACCCAGCAATCCCATTACTGGGTATATACCCAAAGGATTATAAATCATTCTACTATAAAGACATATGCACATATATGTTTATTACAGCACTACTCACAATAAAAAAGACTCAGAACCAACCCAAAAGCCCATCAGTGACAGACTGGATAAAGAAAACATGGCATATATATACCATGGAATACTATGCAGCCGTAAAAAAAGGATGAACTTGTGTCCTTTTCAGGGACATGTATGAAGCTGGAAACCATCATTCTCAGAAAACTAACACAGGAACAGAAAAACAAACACTGCATGTTATCGCCCATAAGTGGGAAGCGAGCAATGATAACACATGGACACAGGGAGGGGAACGCCACATACTGGGGCCTGTCGGTGGGTAGGGGGCTGGGAGAGGGATAGCATTAGGAGAAATAATGTAGGTGATGGGTTGATGGGTGCAGCAAACTACCATGGCACATGTATACCTATGTAATAAACCTGCACATTCTGTATATGTATCCCAGAATTTAAAGTATATATATTTTTAAAGTATCTTTCATTCAGAAAACATTTTGTTTTGTTTTGTTTTGTTTTGTTTCCAGGGTAGCAATTCTAATTTTATTTTCTTGTGTATAAAGGAAAACCCAAAAAGAACCGGACTTGAGAGAATTTTTCTTCATAATTTCAAACGATTTGCATGAACTTTCGGTTCATTCCCCTTCCTTCATTTCTCTTTGACTATCAATAGTGTCTAACATTATGATTATTCTTAAATTAATATTTGGTCTTTTTGATGAACACAATAAAATAGTAAGGCTTTCTGACGTGGAACTCCTTACAAAAGAAGAATACCAGAAGAAAGAAAATGTTATTGCCTGAATGGAAACTACTCACTTGAAAGCCAGTCAAACCATATGTAGCCATATCTTCAGGTGTACTTTTATTCATTTTGTTTATATTTATCTATAAATCATAAATCATGTTATACTTTATTTCCTCCATTTCAAAAGACTTTTTGAAATCCACTGTGGATACCACTGCTTCCATGTTAGATACTGATGCAGATAGCCATTCAAGAGTAGTTGGCTTAACTTTAGATTATGTACTTTTAAATTTATACTCAGAATCAAATTCAGATGAAGCCAATAGTCATATAATCTGATGGAAGGAAACCTGGAAAGTACCTAATTATCAGGGATTTTAACATGATATACTGTATATGAAAGCTCTTGATAGTCTTATATTTTTCCCATTTTCTTGCACAATAATAATACCTGACAAAATTTAGACTGGCACAAGTATATTGTCTGTCAAAGATGCTTCAGGATTTATTTGGCTCTTAGTCAACTCACATTACTACAAGCTCTTTGATACACAGAGCACAAAACAGCTTAACATTGTTGCTATTAGTGTTCAAACCACACTGAAAACACTTCATTAAACAGTCTACTGCAGTGTAATTGTTTAATAATATTTTGATTAGGTTGTTTAGTAGACAATCTATGCTGTAAAACATTTTCTTGCTGTCAAGTGAATCACTGGTAAAAAGGCTACTGCAAAATACTTAAGAGAATCTCTTAGGAAAAAAATTACAGTGGCGAAAAAAGAAACACCTGTCATTCTACTCCTATTACCTACTGTGTTAGTTTCCTATAGCTGCTGTAACAAATGACTTCAAATTTAGTGGCTTAAAACTACACATATTATCTTACAGTTCTGGAAGTCAGAAGGCTGACATGGGTCTCACCGAGCTAAACTTAGGGTTTGCAATGCTGCATTCCTTTCTGAAGAAGAATCCATTTCCTTGTACTTTCTTGCTTCTAAAAGCTTCACACATTTCTTGGCTCAGGGTTCACTTCCTCCATCTTCCAACCCAGCAATAGACAATTGGATGTTTCTCACATTGCAAAAGTGACACTGACTCTCTTGCCTCCCTCCTGCATTTGTAAAAACCCTTTAGCTCATCCAAATAAGCAAAGATAATCTTCTTATTTTAAGGTCATCAGATTGCCAACCTTGATTTCGCCTTGCCATGTAACACATGTATTTACAGATTCCAAGTATTGAAACAATGTTATCTTTGGGGAGGCCTTTGTTCTGCCTGCCACAACTCCCACATGGCTTCATGAAAGTTTACTCAGTTTTCACACAGAAGCACATTGCTTTGGGTGAGTGAAATGGTTTGTTTACAGAGAGTGTTGTACCTTGTACATCTGTTCCTTGGTCACCTCAATTCTAGCACAGAATCTGATTTCAAGGGTTATTGTCAAGGCTTTAGTCGTTCTGAACCTTTCAATTAAAAAATGCTTATTAGATTGTTAACATGTGAGAGAGAGTTGTCTATAAGCTATCGTCATAATGGTGACTACTCACGAGAAAAAAAAAAGAGGGATCTCATTTCCCTTTGATATTTTCTCTACTAAATACAAATACAATGTGGCTCTAAAGAATGCACACGTAGACTTACACGGTTTTCATCAGTTCTGCTTTCATACCATTTATAATTTTCAAGCTTTTTTACTTACTCTGAGTGCTGGCTTCAAAAAGGAGAAAGCTTTAGTGTCGTACAAAATGGTCAGTAGTTTTCTTAATGTCAATGCCTGTTAACTGAAAATGTCTGCAAGACACTTTGCTCAGTAAACAATGGAAATGTTTCCTACTTTTTTGAGATGGTAGGCAAATATATGCCATTTTTAGAACTCGATAAAATATTTTCTTTATGCAGTCACCAATTTCAGAATAATAAGGCACTTTAAATATCATGTATAAAAACTTCTTAATTTCATCAATTTGTGATCAAACTCTGGTTTTGAACATTCTCAAGGTAGAGGAAATTGATATTTCTGAAAAACTTGTTCCATCTTCCTTGTATCTTCATATCAAAGCCAATTATTTTCCTTATAATTTATTTTATTCTGCTTAGTAAAGTTTGACTCTGTAATGAGTATATAGAACAATTCTAATTTCTGTCTTTATGACACCCCAATATATATATATATGTTTGTTTGTTTGTTTGTTGTTTGTTTTTTTGAGATGGAATCTTGCTCTGTCACCCAGGCTGGAGTTCAGTGGCGCGATCTCGGCTCACTGCAAGCTCCGCCTCGCGGGTTCACGCCATTCTCCTGCCTCAGCCTCCTGAGTAGCTGGGACTACAGGCGCCCGCCACCTCGCCCGGCTAATTTTTTTGTATTTTTAGTAGAGACGAGGTTTCACCATGTTAGCCAGGATGGTCTCGATCTCCTGACCTCGTGATCCGTCTGTCTTGGCCTCAAAGTGCTGGGATTGCAGGCGTGAGCCACGGCGCCCGACCATAAAAATATTTTTTAAAAGTTAAAAAATCTATGACCTGGGATAGAATAAACATTCCCAATCCCTATTAAAACTTGAAGTCTAATTACTTCTTCAGCCTGGTCACATATATTTGAACACTGTTCAGTTTATGTCAGCATTTCCCTTAAAGTCTTATTTGTGGAAGGAAACACTGTTCTAAATGTGGTATAAGCAGATTTTCCCACCCCTGTTCTTAGATACTGCATTTTCATTGACTTTGACAAAAATCCTGTTAGTGGTATAAACCATTACCATTCACTTTTTATTTTATGATGTATTTCTCAGTAATTTTGCTAGTGTTTTTATTTTGCTTTTTACATCATTTCCTTTACTTGTGCTGTTGTTCTCTTTTATCCTCTATTAGTACTATTAGATGTTGTCTTATTAATTTATTTTCTTTTATTTTTAATCTGAAACACAAAACTTTACATTTGACTTCATTCTTCATTTAACTTCATTTTATTAGATGTACTCCAAGCTGAATGAGAGCTTTTGGGATACTGATTCTCTAACGCAAAACTATCCAGTTACCTTTTTAAGGTCAAGTTAGCCACACAGTTGGTTAAATGCCCTGTATATCATCACAAAAGTAATAGATAAAAAGTTGAATGAGATTAGTCCAAAAATATAAACAAGGCTACTCTCCAAGTTCATGAAGCAGCATACTTCTTGCAAAGGCATTCTTACTCACCCAACTGAAATATTGGCTCTTGCAATAATTTTTAAACATCAATTCATTTTTAATTTAGGGTCCTCACCATTTTTCATATAAAACTGCATGTAAAATTCTGGTGAGAAATACTAGCCACTTAACTGTTTCTTGATGTCAAATGTCATGCTAAGATGTGAAACTATGCATTATCATTATGTATTATGTGAAATTTCTACTCCTTAGTCTAATTCAAAATTACAAACATAGAACCTAGAATACATTTGAATGTAGCCAGTTCTTCTTGTTGCCTTACAAATTATTATGAATGTTAGTCTCCAAACTGTCAGGAAATTATAAATTTCAACAACGAATTTGATGAAAGCTTATAAGAATTTGTGACTTTTATAAACTAATACTGTATTATCTGTATATAAATTGTAGTTTGATGTAAAATGTAAATTATATTTTGATGTAAAATATAAAAGGTAAGGGCATTAGAAGGGAGGATCTGCTATCAGTTTATGTGAAAATCTGCTAGTCTCTTGGGAACTACCAAGATTTTACCTGTCATTGAGCTATGCCATGAGCAGAATATTTTTAAAAGGTTTAATCTACAAAACCACTTACTGACTTCCATATAATGTCATTCATTTACATACCCGTGCATATATTAATATGTGTCTTAATGTGATAGAGACAAAAGACCATTTAAAGGCACAGTTCAGTTAATAATAACAAACACACTTAAACCAACACTTTTTTTTTACTTATTGAACAAAAATTATTAGAATTTTTAAGCGTACCTATTGAAATTGATAACTAACCATTACTAAAATGAAAAAGAAATGTTTTATCTATTAATATATTACCATCAGTGGTGGGCAATAATATTTTCATGACTTTCTTGGTATTTGTTAATTGATATATCATAGCTGTACATGTTTAGGGGGTGTATGTGATATTTTGATACACGTATGCAGTGTGTAATGATCAAATCATGGTAACTGGAATATTCATGACCTGAAGCACTTACCTTTCCTTTTTGTTGAGAACATTGCATTCTTTCTATCCTTTAAGTCTTCTACCTTGTTTTAAAATGTCGGACTCTGTTGTCTAAAGACAATCTAGAAAAAAGAATCTGAATTGGGGTTTTTAGTTTCCCAATATATTTAGTATGTTAAACACATTCAATATAAGAGGAAAGGTGTGTGCTTCAAATGAGAAAAGTCTTGTTCTTGTTGAGAAGAGCTTTATATGTGGAATGTAGAAAGTTTGTAGAGTCTGCTTTGGTTATGAGAAAGATTTAGAAAGGTAAGCTTTTCCGGAAATTTGGATAACAGGCTAAGATACAGCCAACATTATAGCACTAAGAGTCATCGTGATTTACCTCCTTCCCATTACAGTTTTATTATTTATATCCTAATGTATTTAGGAATATTTTAATGTTGGACATGTTTGTGTAAAAAGGATCTGCTAGTTACATAGTATTTATGGAATCTTAAATGGTTAACAAATTTGATTTCACACACACACATATACCTAACATACAGTTCTCAGAGCTTTACAATATCTTTTATTTTATTAAATTGCTTAATCTATTTTTGTACATAATTATTAAAAAATAGCATGCACTGTAAGTAAGCAAGAGCCAATGTAACTCTTCTTTTATCCTGAATAAATATATTGCATATAAAATATGAAGAATTAAGCTGATTACTCAAGTCATGTTCTGACATTAAAAGAAAACAAATGTGATGAATTATATAGAGTGATTATTAAACTGACAAAATTCTAGAAAAACAAATTAACCCACAATGTGCAGTCATCCCTATATCTTATTAGATGAACATTAAGTATAACTGCTCCCAAATGGAAGTCTTTAAATGATTGTGACTCCAGTTTGAAATAAATGTAAAGTGATAAAACGTTTTTTGTTGTTTCAGAATCTTAAACTAGTATGGTAAAATATGCTGCAGTATTTCATTTGGTATTTAATTCGCTAGCCAGTGAGCAGTTAATCATGTTTAAAAATCATTATTTAACTTTTACCTAATGGTCTCAAGTCTTAGAGTGCTTCACAAAATATGTTCAGTCAAAATCTAAATCTAATTACAGTAGTTCATCTAACTAAAACAGAACAGGGGAAAGGTCACTGGTTTAATATCACTCTTTCCAGTAGTAAATACATGCATGACTAATGAATATTTTAATTAACGACCATGACATTATTTAACAAATATAACAAATCAAACATAACTCTTCAGATGGGACAAGATTAATCAAGCCTTGAAAAGTTATCAGATCAGTACTGTGGGGAGCTTGATATATTCTCATTTGAGAAAAAAATGATTTTAATTTTTTTATTGCATATTTGGACAGCCATTTTTTCATAATTCATTTAAATTTGGATTTTTTATTATACTTTAAGTTCTAGGGTATATGTGCACAACGTGCAGGTTTGTTACATAGGAATACATGTGCCATGTTCTTTTGCTGCACCCATTACCTCGCCATTTATATTAGGTATTGCTCCCAATGCTATCCCTCCTCCAGCCCCCAACCTCATGACAGGCCCTGGTGTTTGATGTTCCCCACCCTGTATCCAAGTGTTCTCATTGTTAAACTCCCACCTGTAAGTGAGAACATGCAGTGTTTGGTTTTCTCTTGTGTGACTTTGCTGAGAATGATGGTTTCTAGTTTCATCCATGTCCCTGCAAAGGACAAAAACTCATCCTTTTTTATGGCCACATAGTATTACATGGTGTATGTGTGCCACCTTTTCTTAATCCAGTCTATCACTGATGGACATTTGGGTTGGTTCCAAGTCTTTGCTATTGTGAATAGTGCCACAATAAACATACATGTACATGTGTCTTAATAGTAGCATGATTTATAATCCTTTGGGTATATACCCAGTAATGTGATGGCTGGGTAAAATGGTATTTCTAGTTCTAGATTCTTGAGGGATTGCCACACTGTTTTCCACAATGGTTGAACTAGTTTATAGTCCCACCAACAGTGTAAAAGTGTTCCAATTTCTCCACATCCTCTCCAACACCTGTTGTTTCCTGACTTTTAATGATCGCCATTCTAACTGGTATGAGATGGTATCTCACTGTGGTTTTGATTTGCATTTCTCTGTTGATGACTAATGAGCATTTTTTCATATGTCTGTTGGCTGCATAAATGCCTTCTTTTGAGAAGTGTCTATTCATATCCTTTGCCCACTTTTTCATGGAGCTGTTTGGTTTTACTTGTAAATTTGTTTAAATTCTTTGTAGATTCTGGACATTAGCCCTTTGGCAGACGGGTAGATTGCAAAATTTTTCTTCCATTCTGTAGGTTGCCTGTTCACTCTGGTAGTTTATTTTGCTGTGCAGAGGCTCTTTAATTTAATTAGATCCCATTTGTCTATTTTGGCTTTTGTTGCCATTGCTTTTGGTGGTTTAGTCTTGAAGCCCCTACCCATGCCTATGTCCTTAATGGTATTGCCTAGGTTTTCTTCTAGGGTTTTTATGGTTTTAGGTCTAACATTTAAGTCTTCAGTTCATCTTGAATTAATTTTTGTATAAGGTATAAGGAAGGGATCCAGTTTCAGCTTTCTGCATATGGCTAGCCAGTTTTCCCAGCACCATTTATTAAGTAGGAAATCCTTTCCTCATTTATTGTTTTTGTCAGGTTTGTCAAAGATCAGATGGTTGTAGATGTGTGGTGTTATTTCTGAGGCCTCTGTTCTGTTCCATTGGTCTATATCTCTGTTTTCGTACCAGTACCATGCTGTTTTGGTTACTGTAGACTCGCAGTATAGTGTGAAGTCAGGTAGTGTGATGCCTCCAGCTTTGTTCTTTCGGCTTGGGATTCTCTTGACATTGTGAGCTCTTTTCTGGTTCCATAAGAACTTTAAAGTAGTTTTTTCCAATTCTGTGAAGAAACTCATTGGCAGCTTGATGTGGATGGCATTGAATCTATAAATTACCTTGGGCAGTATGGACATTTTCACGGTATTGAGTCTTCCTATCCATGAGCATGGAATGTTCTATTTGTTTGTGTCCTCTTTTATTTCGTTGAGCAGTGGTTTGCAGTTCTCCTTGAAGAGGTCTTTCACATCCCTTGTAAGTTATATTCCCAGGTATTTTATTCTCTTTTTAGCAATTGTGAATGGAAGTTCACTCATGATTTGGCTCTCTGTTTCTCTGTTATTGGTGTATAGGAATGCTGGTGATTTTTGCACATTGATTTTATCTCCTGAGACTTTGCTGAAGTTGCTTACTAGCTTAAGGAGATTTTGGGCTGAGACAATGGGGTTTTCTAAATATACAATCATGTCATCTGCAAACAGGGACAATTTGACTTCCTCTTTTCCTAACTGAATACCCTTTATTTCTTTCTCTTGCCTGATTGCCCTGGACAGAACTTCCAACACTATGTGGAATAGAAGTGGTGAGAAAGGGCATCCCTGTCTTGTGCCAGTTTTCAGAGGGAATGCTTTCACCTTTTGCACATTCAGTATGATATTGGCAATGGGTTTGTCATAAATAGCTCTTATTATATTGAGAAACGTTCCATCAATACCTAGTTTATTGAGAGTTTTTAGCATGAAGGGCTGTTGAATTTGGTCGAAGGCTTTTTCTTCATCTATTGAGATAATCATGTGGTTTTTGTCATTAGTTCTCTTTATGTGATGGATTATATTTATTGATTTGTGTATGTTGAACCAGCCTTGTATCCCAGGGATGAAGCTGACTTGATCGTGGTGGATAAGCTTTTTGATGTGCTGCTGAATTCAGTTTGCCAGTATTTCATTGAGGATTTTCGCATCGATGTTCATCAGGTATATTGGTCTAAAATTCTCTTTTTTTTGTTGTGTCTCTGCCAGGCTTTTGTATCAGGATGATGTTGGCCTCATAAAATGAGTTAGGGAGGATTCCCGCTTTCTCTATTGATTGGAATAGTTTCAGAAGGAATGGTACCAGTTCCTCTTTGTACTTCTCATAAAATTCAGCTGTGAATCCATCTGTTCCTGGACATTTTTTGGTTGGCAAGCTATTAATTATTGCCTCAATTTCAAAGCCTGTTATTGGTCTATTCAGAGATTCAACTTATTCCTGGTTTATTCTTGTGAGTGTGCATGTGTCCAGGAATTTATCCATTTTTTTCTAGTTTGTTTGCATAGAGGTGTTTATAACATTCTCTGATGATAGTTTGTATTTCTGTGGGATCAGTGGTAATATCCCCTTTATCATTTTTTATTGCATCTAATTGATTCTGTTCTCTTTTCTTCTTTATTAGTCATGCTAGTGGTCTATCAATTTTCTTGATCTTTTCAAAAAAACAGCTCCTGGATTCATTGATTTTTTTAAAGTGGTTTTGTGTGTGTGTGTGTGTTTCTCTATCTCCTTCAATTCTGCTCTGATCTTAGTTATTTCTTTCCCTCTGCTAGTTTTTGAATTTGTTTACTTTTGCTTCTCTAGTTCTTTTAATTGGATAAAAAGTCAAGACCCATCAGTGTGCTGTATTCAGGAGACTCATCTCACATGCAGAGACACACATAGGCTCAAAATAAAGGGATGGAGGAAGATCTACCAAGCAAATAGAAAACAAACAAAAAAAGAAAACCAAACAAACAAACAAACAAACAAAAAAGCATGTGTTGCAATCCTAGTCTCTGATAAAACAGACTTTAAACCAACAAAGATCAAAAGAGACAAAGAAGTCAATTACATAAGGTTAAAGGGATGAAATTCAACAAGAAGAGTTAACTGTCCTAAATATATATGCACCCAATACAGGAGCACCCAGATTCATAAAGCAAGTCCTTGGAGACCTAAAATAAAGAGTTACACTCCCACACAATGATAATGGGAGACTTTAACACCCCACTGTCAATATGAGACAGATCAACAACACAGAAGGTTAACAAGGATATACAGGACTTGAACTCAGCTCTGCACCAAGTGGACCTAATAGACATCTACAGAACTCTCCACCCCAAATCAACAGACTATACATTCTTCTCAGAACCACATCACACTTATTCCAAAATTGACCACATAGTTGGAAGTAAACCACTCCTCAGCAAATGTAAAAGAACAGAAATTATGACAAGCTGTCTCTCAGACCGCAGTGCAATCCAGTTAGAACTCAGGATTAAGAAATTCACTCAAAACTGCACAACTACATGGAAACTGAGCAACCTGCTCCTGAATGACTACTGGGTAAATAACAAAATGAAGGCAAAAATAAAAATGATCTTTGAAACCAATGAGAATAAAGACACAACATACCAGAATCTCTGAAACACATTTAAAGTAGTGTGTAAAGGGAAATTTATATCACTAAATGCCAACAAGAGAAAACAGGAAAGCTCTAAACTCGGCATCTTAAATTTGGATTTTTTCTAAAATTCCTTTAATTAAAAACTAAAGCAAATTTGATAAATCATGCATTTATCATTACTTTGCTCTTTAAAATTTTTATTTTAAAAACACTAAGGGAACAAACCGTATCATTAGCATTATCTAAAATGACAATATGACTGGAACTTAAAAATTGGATGAATATGTATTCAGAAAATTGAAATATTTTCCAGGAAATAATATCTTAAAGTTTTAATCACTGAGTAGCTTTTTGGCTATGATAAAGATGCAAGTTCTTTAATGCAACCTAAGGAAATGCACAGGACAATGTGGTACAATCCCTTTCTTATTCCTGCTTTATATTATCACTATGCCAAATATTGCTGGAGGGTGGGAGTAAAGGATTAAACATTAGCAACTAACATGAGAATGCTTCTTTCCCATGACACATCTTTCATTTATTTCATAACATTTGATTCCAAATCAAGCATTTTTCCCTAAAACATGTACTTCATATTCTTCTCTCTTTTCCCAATGATACATGACAATATTAAGCAAATATATATCTTCTGGGGCTTATTATAAATTCAGTGCATTAAAAGTGAAATTTAATCTTGATTTATCTGCAAGGCTAAGGCAGAAAAAGAGGGGAAAAAAAAGTTGAGCACTCAAAGAGCAGACCTTTCAATATGCCAATACTGCTCTCGGTAATAAAAGGTCTTGTCAATTAGATGCATATGAAAATACAGAGCAAACATGGTTCCATATTAAATGCTTTCAAAGGATGAATAGTTTTTTCATGTAAAACATGAAGGACTCCAGGAAATGTTGCTAAGACAGAAGTGCTACTGCTTTCCCAATACACCCAAAGAAAGAGAACATGCTTTCAAATAATTCTTGATATCACAGCAGCCCCTCTTTCACTGCCCAGCTCTTAATTCAATTTACTTGCTTGTTTTTCAGTTGGGTCAAGTTGGAAAAAGAAAGGCAGAAAGATGTATCTTCAGTTTCTATGTAATACATTTACCTGATCTAAGAAAAAAATTCAAAATCGATTTTCCCCATGCTTTTGAGGTCAGATAAATTTTATACATGCTAGAATTCACAAATAGGTCAAGTCATTGATTCCTGTTGAAATTAAACAGGTGAGTAGCGTGTTTAAGCAATTAGAACAAATAAAGTAACTTTTTTCTAACCTTGACACAATTTCATTTCTTGTGTTTCTAGTTTTTTTTTCTGAAATTACTTTAAAATGACTTTATAATTGTAAAATTAATTGTCTCCATCATCTACAATTCATCAGATGCCTAAAAGATAAGAGAAAAATCAAAGTTACTTTGTAAATACCAGCAACTTTGTCCATATGGTATATTAATTCACTAAGTCCAATATATCTTTTTTTAAAGAGATACCTGAAAATGAACATTCCAAGTTTGTATATTATCATTTTAAGACAAGACTTTACATTTGCCTACATTAACTTACTTTAGGGAGTATAAATAGCTTATGTAAACACCTAGCAAACTATTGATTGTGTTGAAATGACTATACTGTACTACCAAGATTCTCTAGTTTCATTTTCTTAAGTTGCCATGAGGCTTCTAATTGACAGGAGCAATTTGTGCATGAGAGATAAAAATCATGGAGCAAAGAAAATGAGATTCTAAGATGCTTATTTTAAATATGCAAATATAAGCTACTTTTTAAAAAATTATTTACTGAATGCTAAGTTGATACAAAGTATTTAAGTGTGTGTTTGTGTGTGTGTGTAGATAGATATATGATGAAATTTCACAAAAAGCCGTCAACCCATCACCCAGTTTAAGAAAAAAAAAAATATTACCATTAACTTTTATATGGCTTCTGTGCTCCTCTCCATACTGATACCCATATCTTAATCCTCTAAGTATGCATATTCCTGAATTTTGTGAGAAACATTCTTGAGCTTTTCCTTAGGGTTATATCATCCATATGTGAATTCATTAATATACACTATTGACTTGTGCATAGATTTTTTACTTCATATAAATGTAACCACACTCCTTATAGTATTCAGTGACAGCCCTGCAGTGCTCAACATTATAAGCAAAGGTTTCACCCTGTTGTTTCCTGTAGTTGAAATTTATATAGACAGAGATAGAGATAGAGATAGAGATACAGATAGAGATAGAGATAGAGAGATGGTGCCTTACTCTTTTGCCCAGGGTGGAGTGAAGTGGCATAATCTTGGCTCACGAAACCTCTGCCCCTTGGGTTCAAGCAATTCTCCTGCCTCAGCTTCCTGAGTAGCTGGGATTAAAGATGCCCACCATCACACCCAGCTAGTTTTTGTAATTTTAGTAGAGACAGGATTTCTCCACATACGTCAGGCTGGTCTTGAACTCCTGACCTCAGGTGATCCACCCAACACGGCCTCCCAAACTGTTGGGATTACAGGTCTGAGCCACAGCGCTTGCCCAATTAATATATTTTTTATATTGAATACTAACCTATTGTATGAATATGCCATAGTTATTTCTCCATTGTACTGTTGACCACTTGTATTTTTAGTTTTGCTTTGCTATTAAAAGTTTTGCTATGAACATTTTATTCTTGTCTTCTCATTCTTGTATGAAAGAGTTTTCTTAGATATATATTTAGGAATGGAATTGCTGGGTTTAGGGTTTTCCCATCTTCACATTTATTAGGTAATATCCTATTATTTTTCCAAAATGTTTGTACTACTTTACATCCTATGAGCATCATGTAAGTTTGCTATTGCTCTACTTTCTTCCAACGTTTGATATATTCAAGTGTAATATTTTTGCAGATCTAGTGGTAGTGAAATTATAGCTAGTTGCAGGCTTATTTTGCATATTCCTAATTCCTAATTATTAAATTGGATATATTTGTGTAGGCTTATATATCATTTTGAGTTTCATCTTGAGTGAAAAGACTAAAGGTTTTTTTCTCTCAGGTTGTTTAACTTTAATTGATTTGTAAGGCCTCTACTTACTAATATATACATATTTTTTGACGCCCAGGATGGAATGCAGTGGCACCATGTAGACTCACTGCAACCCCTGCCTCCTGGGTTCAAATGATTCTCCTGCCTCAGCCTCCCAAGCGCCGGGATTACAGTCACCGACCACCTCGCTTGGCTAGTCTTGTATTTTTTATAGAGACGAAGGTTGTGCCATGTTGGCCAGGCTGACTGTGAACTTCTGATCTCAAGTGATCTGCCCACCTTGGCCTCCCAAAGTGCTGGGATTACAGCCATGAGTCACCATGCCTGGCCTTTACTTGCTAATATTTTGTCAGTTACATAGACTTCAAATATCTTGTCAGTTTATTTTTTATATTTAGCTGTATGGTTTCTTCAGATGAAAAAAAATTCTTAAAGCTAATGAAGTACCTTTTATCAATTTTTTCTTCAGTGGTGTTTTGTGTCTTGCAAATATACTCTTACTTAGAGATATAAATTTTACATTATATTCTAAGAGTTTTATAATTTTTTCCTCTTATTTAAATTTTAATCTGCTTATTTATATATTTTTATGTATGGTATGAGGTAATAATCTCTTTTGCATTCCCATGTAATTAATCAATTCTTCAAGGGTGAATATTGACCAAGAAGGTCAGAAAAGCCTTAATTTGTCCACCCTCCTTTTCCATGCTTTCTTTATTTATTTGTGATATGGTTGACTACGTACCTCTCAAATCTCATCTTGAATTATAGTTCCTATAATCCCCACATGTAATAGGAGGGACTAAGTGGGATGTAATTGAATCATAGGGGCAGTTACCTCCATGCTGTTCTCATGATAGTGAGTGAGTTCTCATGAGATCCAATGGTTTTATTAGAAGCTTTCTCCCACTTTTGCTGGCACTTCTTGCTGCTGCCATGTGAACAAGGATGTGTTTGCTTCCCCTTCCACCATGATTGTAAGTTTTCTGAGGCCTCTCCAGTCTTGTGGAACTGTGAATTAATTAAACCTCTTTATTTTATAAATTACTAAGTTTTGGGTATGTCCTTGTAGCAGCAGTGTGAGAACAGGCTAAGACAGTAAATTTGTACTGTGTAGTGGGACACTGCTGCAAAGATACCTGAAAATGTGGAGGCAACTTTGGAACTGGATAACAAGCAAAGATTGGAACAGTTTGGAAGGCTTAGAAGAAGAGAGGAAGATGTGGGGAAGGTCAGAACTTCCTAGAGACTTGTTGAACAGTTTTGACCAAAATGCTGATAGTGATGTGGACAATGGAGTACAGGTTGAGGTGGTCTCAGATGGACATGAAGAACATTTTGGGAACTGGAATAAAGGCCACTATTACTATACAGAGAGACTGGTGGTATTTTGCCTCTTCCCTAGAGATCTGTGGAACTTTGAACTTGAGAGAGATTATTTAGGATATCTTGGGGAAGAAATTTTTAAGCAGCAAAGCATTCAACAGAAAGCAGAGCAGTAAAGTTTTGAAAATTCCCAGCCTGATGATGTGATAGAAAAGGAAACCCCATTTTCTGAGGAGAAATTCACGCCAGCTGCAGAAATGTACATAAGTAATGAGAGGCCTAATGTTAATCACCAAAACAATGGGGAAAATGTCTCCAGAGCATGTCAGAGAACTTCACAGCAGTGCCTTTCATTACAGGCCTGGAGGCCTAGGAGGGAAATATGATTGTGTGGGCCAGAGCCAGGTCATCCCTGCTCTATGCGCCCTCAGGACATAGTGCCCTGTGTCCTAGCTGCTTCAGACCCAGCTGTGACTATAAGGGGTAAACATACAGCTCAGGCTCAGGCCATTGCTACAGAGGGTGCAAGCCCCATGCCTTGGCAGTTTCCATGTGGTATTAGGCCTGCAGGTTCACAGAAGTCAAGAATTGCAGTTCAGGAACCTCCATCTAGATTTCAAAGGATGTATGGGAATACCTGGATGTCTGGGCAGAAGTTTGCTGCAAGGATGGGGCCCTCATGGAGAACCTCTGCTAGGGCAGTGTGGAAGGGAAATGTGAGGTGGGAGTTCCCACACAGAGTCCCCACTGGGGCATTGCCTAGTGTAGCTGTGAGAAGAAGGTCACTGTCCTCCAGACCCCAGAATGGTAGATCTACACACAGCTTGCACCATGTGCCTAGAAAAGCCACAGACACTCAGTGCCAGCCTGTGAAAGCAGCTGGGATGGGGGCTGTACCCTACAAAGCCACAGGGGAGGAGCTGACAAAGGCCATGGGAGCATAATCTTGCATCAGCATAATCTGGATGTGAGACATGGAGTCAAAGGAGATCATTTGGAGCTTTAAGATTTGACTTCTCTGTTGGATTTCAGACTTGCATAGTGCCTGTAACCCCTTCATTTTGGCCAATTTCTCCTATTTGGAATGGGTGGGTGTATCTATCCAATAACTGTACCCTCGTTGTATCTGGGAAGCCACTAACTTACTTTTGACTTTAAAGGCTCATAGGCAGAAGGGACTTGACTTATCTCAGATGAGACTTTGTACTTGGACCTTTGAGTTAATACTGGAATGAGTTAAGACTTTGGGCTCTGTTGGAAGGGCGATGATTGTGTTTTGAAATGTGAGGACATGGGATTTGAGAGGGACCACGGATGGAATGATATGGTTTGTCTGTGTCCCCACCTAAATCTTATCCTGAATTATAGTTCCCATAATTCCCATATGTTGTGGGAAGGACCCAGTGGGAAGTAATTGAATCATGAGGGCAGTTACCTCCATGCTATTCTCACGACAGTGAGTTCTCATGAGATCTGATGGTTTTACAAGGTATTTCCCCCCCATTTTCCTCAGAACTTCTCCTTGCTTCCACCACATGAAGAAGGATGTGTTTGCTTCCCTTTTGATCGTGATTGTAAGTTTCCTGAGGCCCTCTTAGCTCTGTGAAACTGAGTTAGTTAAACCTCTTTTCTTTATAAATTACCCAATCTCAGATATGTCTTCAAAGCAGTGTGAGAACAGACTAATGCAATTTACAATATTAATATTATGATAAATCAAATTTTCACATAAGTATGACTTTTATTTTGAACTCTCTCCTATTGCATTGCACTATTTGTGCATACCTGCAATAACATCATACTCTCTTAATTGCTATAATAGGTCATGATATCTGGTATGGTCAGTTCTCTTCCTTTGTATTTACTTTTCAAGAATGTCTTGACAGCATTTGGAATGTCATGTAAATTTTTAAAACCACGTTGTCAAATTCCACTGAAAACATGCTTGCTGTGATTTTGATCAGAATTTCATTGACTATGTATCAATGTTGAGAGTTGTCACCTTCCTGTTAACATGTGAACATGGTCTTATTAGTCCATTTTTAAACTGTTATAAATAACTGCCCAAGACTGGGTAATTTATAAATAAAAGAGGTTTAATTGATTGACAGTTCCTCATAGCTTGAGAGGTCTCAGGAAACTTACAATCATGGCAGAAGGTGAAGGGGAAGCAAGGCACTTTCTTCACAAGGTGGCAAGATGAGAAGTGCCAAGCAAAGGGGGGAGAGCCCTGTATAAAGCTATCAGATCTCGTGAGAACTCACTCATTATTATGTGACTAGCATGGAGGAAACTTCCCCCATAATTCAATTACCTCTCCCTTGTCTCTCCCTGGACACATGGGGATTATGGGGATTATGAGGATTACAATTTAAGATGAGATTTGGGTACGGACCCAAACCTAACTATAACATGATGTGAATTCCCATTGATTCATATATTTTTCTATATTTTTAACAATGTTTTAAATTATCTACAAAATATTTTTTAAATGTTTTATTTAAAATTTTTATTGTTAGAAATAAATGTCATTTTCACAGTTGTCAAAATTTATATTGTTTTTACCATATAATTTTTTTAATTTATAAATTATTCAAGTATTTATTTTAAAAGCTAAACAACATTCCCAGAAGAAAATCAGTATGTTGGATAAGTTATAGATATATAGACAGGAAAAAGTCAAAATATAATTTTAAAATGATGTCAACAATATAATCAATCTAGTATCTGCGCCTGGGTTCTCCTAAAAGTAGAGCCTGAAACATAGACTTATTCTGAAGTAGCTCATTTGGAATACCAAGAATAAATATTGAGGGGAAGCAAAAAAGGAAGAAAGAAATATCCATTACTGAATTGGTCACTATAGGGATGACACTCCTGTCAACTGCATGACAAGCCTTATACAATACGCCTTGGAACCATCTATTTAAAAGAATAAAGAACACAATTATCCATCAGCTCCAATCCTCATTGGTCAAGAGTTGCTCCGCTGGAATTAAATGCCCTCCTTGTACTTCCATGTTGCATATGCAGGGTGGCCAATGGGTTCCCCCAGGCAATCCAATCACTTGGTATCATATAACATCTTGTGGAAAAAGTAAACAGTTTTTTAGTTGTTTTTTTAAAAAACTGACAATACAATTAATAAAAACCATCACATAGCACAATCTTTATATTTATCATCATTTATGTTCAGTTCGAATGACACAGGCATCACATAGCCCAGTGGTTCACTCTCCACTTGCCCCTTGACCCAATCTACCACAGGTAAGAATTTTAATAACGGTGATGCCACTGCTTGCACAGAGTAACCATTAGCCCACTTATTAGCTTGGGCCCTTATTGTCATTTAATTTGTAAATAATCCAGTTCTGATCTTATCTTGAGGATCTTCTTTTTAGGATTATTTCTGGTATACACTATCTCAGTCTTGATTTTCCCAAAAGCAGAGCCTTAGATCAAGTTATATATATGAGTAGTTTATATGGAAATATGATTCAAGAGAGCAGGAAGGATTGGCAGAGCAAGTGAAGCAGGATAAAAAAAGGACGAATTATCAATTTGGCTATAGCAACAGGCCATAAAACTGGCCTTGTGAAATGCACCTCAGGATCATCAGGCAGGAAAAGAAAGAGGAAGGCATTTGCCCAATGGCTTCTATTTTCTATTGACGACTAGAATATAATTCCAAGATAGCATAGAAAGATTTATATCACTTTTATTCACTAGTACATACCCAATAGGATAGTAGACACTGAGTAAATATTTATGAGAAAAATTAATAAATTTCTTCATAATTATAGCCCATTATTTGCTCAGATATCATGTCTGCCCCATTTTCTGTCTCCTGTGATCCTAGTATTCCAACTATACATAAGCTAGACCTTTTCAATCTATCTTTTTGACTTTTAATAATTCTTTCATATTTATCATACCCCCCACTACATTCAGAAAAATTTCTTCAGATCTTTTAGTTCAATAATGCACTGTATAGTTTTGAATTAATTAAATGTTTTTATTTGAATGATTATATATTATTAGTCAAATTCTGAAGCTAAGGCAGGAGAATTGCTTGAGTCTAGGAGTTCAAGATCAGCCTGGGCAACCTAGTGAGACCTTGTCTCTATAATTAAAAAAAAACAAGAAAAAAAGTTAAAAAATAAAAATTAAAAATCAAAAATAAATAAAATGAAATAATTCTGGGTCATTTTTCTTCAAATGTACTCTGTTATTTTACAACATTTTGTTTTACTCATATTTTCAATGCATTTCTTTAAACCAACTAATTCAAGATATTATAATATCCAAGATATTCTATATCTGCTCATTCTAATATTAAGTGTTACTTCTAAGTCATCTCTCTGTTTTATTCTACTGGCTGGAGTTCATGGAACCTTCCTTCTTTGTGTATTTTGTGATTTTTTTTTTTTACTATAAGTTTATAATTCTCATAACACCATTAGTTAAATTAACTTGAATATTTTTGAAGGCAGACTTCTGCATGGAAAATTTGCATTTGCTCTGCAAGTCCACTGGCAGCATAAGTCAATAGAAACAACTAGGTTTAAACTAAATTAATAGATTTGGGTCAAGCACAGTGGCTCACGCTTGCAATTCCAGCACTTTGGGAGGCTGAGGAGGGTGGCTCACCTTAAGTCAGGAGTTCGAGATCAGCCTGGCAAACATTTGAAACCCCATCTCTACTAAAAACACAAAAATTAACCAGGCATGCTGGTGGGTGCCTGTAATTTCAGCTACTTGAGAGGTTGAGGCAGGATAATCCCCTGAACCTAGTGGGGGAAGGTCACTGCACTCCATCCTGGGTGACAGAGTGAGATTACATCTCAAAAAATAAAAATAGAACTAAAAATAACAAATTCAAAGTTTGGCATTTGTATGAATAGAGGCTTGAAGGTAATATTAAGGCAATTTGAGTTATGGTATTCATAAGGAAAATCTATTCTTGTTTCAGCTCTTTGCTAAGGTTTTAAATAGACAGTTTTCTTTTAGATGCTTTCAGGGCCTAAGTTTGGTTTGAATTCATTCTTATATTGAGGATCATGCTATTTTGATTCTGTCTTATACAAGAAAGTTTTCAGTTAGACTCCATAACTTTGACCAGTTCTGGACTTCATATTCTATACCTCATTTTCTATATATGACAAAAAAAATAAAAGCTCAGGTTCATCTGTTTGACTCTTAACCCCCTGCAAAAATCAAAAACAAAACAAAACAAAACAAAAACAAATGAACAAACAAAAACACAGATTTTGAGTCAGCTTGCAACTTCAGGATTCTAAATGTGTTTACATTACTGCTTCTCAATATTCTTTGATTTCTAGTCAGCTTGTTGATGCATCTCAAGATATTATAATTTTGGTCAGTATTTTTAGATTTTTTAAGGACAAGTTTTAGTGACAGCAGCCAGTTTGGCTCATTCTTGAAAATAAAGGACAAATGTGTAATTATTTATAAACTACTTTTAAAATGAAAATAGTAATAATAAAATTACAATAAATTATTTATTGAATACACTCTACGTACCTGGCCTATCGTAGGTCCTTTATATATGCTGTTTCAATTAGTTTCATTATTAACATTAGAAAAGAGGTATTTATAAGGATTCTCAGGTCAGAAAAGTGTGTAATGAAATGCTCAATATCATACAAATAAAATGGTAAAATCTGCATTTATAGAAGCTTGATGATAAAAATGTAAATGCAACTGAAGATTTATTCTTTTAGAAATAATTTATTATTTAAGAATACATTTAAACATTTTCTAGAGAATGCAAATTTATTTAAAGGCCAACAAGAAAGAACATAGGCCAGTTTTAGATGGACACGAGCATATATTACTTTACTATTGCTGCCCAATTGGCATCCTAATCACTACTAAGCAATTTATGACCCCTGAAATTCAATCACATATCATTTTGCATCAATCAACATGACAAGTCTGTTATACCCTGACAACTACCTCCTTGAGCCTTACTTCCAAAACCAAGTTGAAGTAAACATTCATTTGTCAGTGATACCAAATTATGGTTTAACTTGAGGAAAAGTAATTACCGAATGATGTCCAAAATCATCACATACGATGTTTCAAAGAAAAAAGTAACAACAAAGTAATAACAAATAAAAAATAAAATTCATAATCAGGTTTTACTATTGTATCCAAATATCAAAGTAAAATTGCATAGTAAGTTATCCTTCACAAAAATTAATTCTCTGACATCATAGAATTGGCACACATTACCTTTCTAGCATGTAATGTCAATAGAATCAGAAATTCTACAGAAACATTAGCCCTTGATATAGTTTGGCTCTGGGTCCACACCCAAATCCCATTTCAAACTGTAATCCCCACGTGTTGGAGCAGGGGCCAGGTGGGAGGTTATTGGATCATAAGGGCAGCCTCCCCCCCTTGCTGTTCTTGTGTTTTTAGAAGATCTGATTATTTAAAAGCGTGGCACTTCTAGCTTCTCTCTCTCTCTCTCTCTCTCTCTCTCTCTCTGTTTCTCCTGCTGCCACATAAAACATGCCTTGCTTCCCCTTGACCTTTCACCATGATTTTAAGTTTCCTGAAGCCTCACTAGCCATGCAGAACTCTGACTCAATTAAACCTTTTCTTTATAAATTACTCAGTCTTGGGTAGTTCTTCATAGCAGTGCGAAAACAGACTAATACAGTCCTTTCATAGAAAAAGCATTTGAGGTGCAAAAATCTGTCATAACATTTCATAACAGAACCACGTGTCTTTATTCAGAAATTAACTACTTTTATTTTAAAACATTATTCTAACTTTTTCTCTAACATCTTAGCCTGTATTTAACTAAAACTTGAAAATATTCCATAAAAGAGTCATTAAAAGCATAAAATAATTGCATATTTTTGGCATAAAACAAGCAGATAATGTTTTAAAAAGCAGATACACAAAGCAGTATATTTTAAGAAAAGAACAAAATAACTTAATATTCTCTGAATGTACCAGTAAGCTTTTCCATCTCATCTTACATCACTAAGAATATTTGTAAATGAGGATTTGTAAATACGTTTCATTTAAGTGAAAAATTCACAAAGAATGTACTGATTGATAAATTAAAACAATACTTTGGTCTTCATGGCATTGTTGGTCTTCTTTAATTATAGTAGAAGCATATGTGAGATAAATATTTAGATTAAAGCTATCATTTTATCAGTTGCTTTAGAGCTACTCTCTAGTTTTATCTACTTAGCATCTGTCTGCCTTTTTTAGAAACAGCATCTCCTTTATCTAAGCACTGCTTCTTTTTTCCACTCCAAACCTCAGCACTGTTACATAGCTTTGACCCACAAAACATTGATTCCTTTGGAGGGGTTATCTGATCTTATGAGTTAATAACAGTCTTCCTTGGATTTTTGAACTTTGGTCCAAAAAGAATAATAGATGCACCTTCTTTCCAGATGAGAGTCATAAGATATACAATTTTGGCACTTTCAGTTGTCATGTTTTCTATTACATGCAGGAAGTCAATTACTGGTAAGAGAGGAGTATTTAGTAGAAGAAGCTAAGTAAATCTCTGATAAATTATAAATTTTCTCCTTTTTATGCTTCTTTTAAACCTTGTAAGTTCATTGTTCTGTTTTAATAGTATTCTAAAAAGATTTTGCATATGGCTTTTTAAAATCTTATCCTGAAAAGAATAATGTCTTATAAAACAAACTGATCATGTCACTTCCTAATTGCTGGAAGCAATGTTGTCAAGAAGCAAAAAGTGGTGAAATCAGTATCATGAGAATTACTATTAAGTATGTTGAATTGTCCACGTGCTGTAAATGCCTTTCTTCTGTAAACCTCACTAAAAGGAAAATTAAAAATATTAAAGGCATAAATATCTGAAAACAAAGGGAAAAAAAGAGAAGATACCAGTAGACAATAGATTTTAACTATCTTTGAAAAACAGTGATGGTGAAGTGATTAATCAGCAGAGACCATTTTCTAGAACTCAAAGGCACATGAGTTTCCAAATTGAAAATGTCCATCAAATGCTGCGTATAATGAATGGAACACACACACACACACACACACACACACACACACACGCAAACATACACCCTTAAAGCATATTATCATGTTTCACACATTATAATCAAGAGAATATCCAAAACTATAAAAGTTAAATTCAAAGGAATGTGAATAACTTCTCAATAGTAAAATTGAATATTATAGATTGATAGTGACACATCATTGAAAATCCAAAATAATATTATTTTTAAACATAAAATCCTACACTAATCCAACAATCAATAACATTTGACCACTTCTCTTTATTTCTCCCAATCCATTACTATTCTCTCTTATTCACTCTACTGTAATCTCTTCTTAATTCTCCTTCCTACATCCTTTAGGATCATGTTCATTTTGTTCTTCAAAAATGAGCCAGAATTATTTTTCTTTTAGTATGATATTTTTAAAACACAACTCCAAACACGTCCACTCCCTGCTGAATATCTTTGATGGCTTTGCTGTGTCCTTAAGAGAAAAATCCATGCATGTCCTTCATGCTCTGTAACGGTTTTCCCCCAACCTGTCTCCCAGATTGACCCTGAGATTTAATCTCAATCTTTTACTTCCTCCTTCTCTGCCACACATTTGCTGCCCTCAAACTCTTACATTTACCATTTTCCTTCTTTCTGTAAGAATTTTACACTCCAGGAAACAAACTCATCAGTTCCTTCTTCAAATAGTAAATCTGTACTTACTTTTTATTATTGGCTCAATAATCATTTCATCAAAGAAGAATTCCTCGATCTCACCTACTAAGCAACCCTTCCCCCAGTATACAATCTAATGGTATTATGTACCTCATATGTAAAACTCTTATCACATCTGTAATTTCATATTCTCATATAACAAATAAGATCAAATGTTTTGGACACAACATAATAAGTTGTGTAAGAAGAGAAGCTTTGTCTATTCTCATATTCTAGACTGCCAAAATCTTAGTAAGCCTGCAATTTTTATTTGATAGGGAGATATATTGATGAATAGGGGGATAAAAATGAGTGGATTCTGAGTCTTCACATAGAGTAATGCTGTATATCTGTGTATATGTGTAATTCTCTTAAGTTTCTTAGCTAGATTTTGTCATTTTCTTTATAGAGATCCTAGATATATTTCACATTTACTCTAGGATATTTTAATTTTTTTTTCCTTTTTTTTTTTTTTTTGGCTGGAGTAAGTGAAGAGTTCCCCATTATCGTTTGCACTTGGTTATTATCTTTGAATCAAATTAGCAAACTGGCTAAATTCAGCTCTCCACCTATTTTTATAAATAAGGTTTTATTGGAATATAGCCATGCTCATTTATTTACATATAGCCTATGGCTTCTTTAGTGCTACAATAGCAATGCTGAGTAGTTGCAACAAAGACTGTACGGCTTATGATGTCTAAAATATTTACTAGCTGTACTTTTACAGAAAAAGGTTGCAAAATGTAAAGGATAAAGATTAAAGTTAGAATTATAATGATGAGTGCAATCATTTTACTTGTGCTTGATTTTACTGGGAACCCCTAGAATTTCATGACTGAATCAGATCCTCTTTGGATGTAGATTTCTAGGTTATCTTATATGAACTCCAGAATTTGGAATACATCTCTCTAGTCTTCTACTGGCTTATGCTGCTGATAACAAGGCTTTTATACATCTAATTTCCATTTGCTTCAAGCAGTTTGTTTTTCTTTTCTAGTAGTTTTCATTTTTTATATATTTTTCACCAATAAATGAATTTATTCTTACTCTCCCCTGGGACACAGTAGGGCTACTTCAATGTAAGTTCAATCTCTTATATTCTAGAAACATTCTTAGCAACTAGCTTTTGATCATCCAGCTCCTTTATTACTTTTTTCTTTTTCTTTTTTCAAAACTCCAGAGAGTTTTTCCTGCTGTTCTCTATGTTTTTTAACTTCTGCTTTATTTCATCTCTTATCTCTCTACATTGCATTCTCATAGATTTTCTCATAATTATTTCACAATTTATTAAGTGACTCTGAATCAATAGTAGCATTTTCTGTTTATCAGATTGTTTATTTCATTGACTATTTTTAGTTTCAAAATTTAGAGTTGGTTTATTTTTATATCTGGCCTGTTCTTGTTTATATTGTCTTTATTTTGTTTCCTGAATGCTAGTTTTTCTTGATTTCTTGAAAAATTCAGAATGCATTCTTTTATTTTTAAAATTGTGTTTGTACTGTTCTAGAGTCTTTATTTTCTTGTTTCTGACAATGCCTGTTGACTGAGTCTTCTGAGTTCTTTCAAAATGCTGCTAACAGATATTAAAGTTTCTTTGTGTGTTTTATAATTTATGCTTAGGAATTTGTGTGTGTGGGTGTTTTCTTATTTGTGTACTACTCCTTCTGGCACCATTGCACCACTAAAAGACTGCTTACCCCCACACCCTCCCACCCCTGCAAGCAGCTTGCTTCTGAAATAGGCTTTCTATTAGCGGATGTGCTTGAGTTTCTGCTGGGCTCTTAAGTCTCAACTGGTAGATTTGGGCAAGATGAGGTTTTTTCTACCTACAATAGCAGGCAAAGAGAATAAGCTATTTCATCCATCATCTACAGAGGAATTATTTTTTTCCAAATATTAGCTTTTCTGCAGAGGGCTCTCACTCTTATTCCACTCCAGAAACTGAGCTCTATCTTCTCTGTCGTTGTATCCGATTTGTAGCATTTCACTGGTCATGTGACTTTAGCCCCAAATTACTAATGATGGTGCTCCTTTCTTTAGTCCACTTCATTCTCTATTTATTTTTGACAGCTGTACATTTTTATATAATTTTATCTATAGTTCCTGAGTATTTTCAATAACAGAGAAAGGGTTCTTAAAGGAATTCAGAGGAACTGAAATGTTTGCTCTTGACCTAGAATTCCATTAGTCATAGACTACAATTCCACCCTGCCTAGGCATCATACTGAGACAATCCAACAATGAAATAAATTATTTGTTCCTGGAAAGAATGCAATGTCATGAATTATTTAGTTACAGAAAGTCAGTTGGCTTCATTTGCTGGTACAACTATGAATTAGAGGTATGACCATAAATAAAATGTTCCAATTATATATGTTTTAGCAAAAGTCATATTTGATAATTTCTTATTTATATTTCTTTCTATTCAAGCTAGAGAGGACCTAGTTTTCTATTTTGCTAAGGGATCACATTTAGAAAGCTGGACATAAAATTCTGAGTTTTCCCAATGGTCTTTTAACATCCACATTGACTGATTACTTAACAGCTGAAGTTTTCAAGTATTATAGAAAGGAAATATCTATTCAGTTCTTTTGCCCATTTTTAAAATCAGATTATTTGGGATTTTTATTGTTGATTCATTTGAGTTCCTTGTATTTTCTGGCTATTAATCTCTTGTCAGATATACAATTTGCAAATATGTTCTCCCACTGTGCATGTTGTCTTCTCACTCTATTGATTGTTTTATTTGCTGTGCAGAAGATTTATAGTTTGATATAATTCCATTTGTCTACTTTTGCTTTTGCTGGCTGTGCTTTTGAGGTCTTAGTGATTAAATTTTTGTCCAGACCAATGTACTGAAGCATTTCCCCTATGTACTTTCCTCATAGATTTATAGTTTCAGGTCTTACATTTAATTCTTTAATTTTGTATATAGTGAGAGACAAGAGTCTAGTTTCTTCTTTCCACATATGAATATTCAATTTTTCCAGTCCTGTTTATTGAGAAGACTGTTCTTTCTCCAATAAATGTTCTCGGTGGCTCTGTCAAAAATCAGTTAGCTGTAAATACATGAATTTGTTTCTGGGCTCTCAATCTAATGGTATTATGTACCTCATATGTAAAGCAATTCCACTGGTCTATGTGTCTGTTTCAACGGAATATTATGTTGTTTTGGTTACTATAGCTTTATAGTATATTTTGAAATCCAGTGGAAGAGTGAAACTCTTCCAAAAAAGAGTTTGAGACAATGTACTATAAATGTCTGCTTGATCTATTTGATCGAAAGCCCAGTTTAAATATAATGTTTCTTTGTTGAATGATTTGTCCAGTGTTGAAAAAAGCAGTGTTGATGCCTCCAACTAGTTTTATATTGAAGTTTATCTCTTCCTTTAAATCTAATAATATTTACTTTATGTATCTGAGTGCTCCAGTATTGGGTGAATATATCTTTACAATTATTATATATTCTTACATAATTAAATTTTCACTATATAATGCCTGTCTTTGTTTCTTATTACAATTCTTGACTTAAAGTTTGTTTTATCTGGTATACATATAGACACTCCTGCTTGTTTTGTTTTCTGTTTGCAAGGAATATCTTTTCTCATCCCTTCACTTTCAATCTATACATGTCTTTACAGATGAAATAAATTTTTTGTAGGCAGCATCTATGTATAGTTGAGTTAATGTTTTCACCCATTCCACTAGACTATACTTTTTAAGTGGGGAATTTAATATATTTATTTACATTCAAGATTATTCTTGATATATGAGGACTTACTACTATCATTTTGTTAATTGTTTTCTGGTTCTTTTATATAACATTTGTCCTATTTTCCTCTATTATTGTTAATCATTGAGTAACTTAGTGGTATTCTGTAGTGTTAAGGTTTAATTACTTTTTCATTCTTTTTTATGTATCTGCTCTTAACCAGTAAGTTTTCTATTTTGCAAGTGTTCATGATAATAATTACTGCCTTTTCACCTTCAGACAGAGGACTCCCTTGAATATTTTCTGTAAGGCTGAGTTAGTGGTGAATTCCCTCTGGTTTTTGTCTGGGTAAGATTTAATTTCTTTCTTACTTCTGAAGGGTATTTCTGCCAGATACAGTATTCTGTTTTATTTTTTTTTCTTTTGACAATCTAAATACAGACATTTTCTGCTGGCTTATAGGTTTCTGAATACATATCTGGTGTTAGTCTAACAGGGATGCCTTTATATGTGACTTCACACCTTTGCTGCTTTTAGGATTCTCTCTCTGTCTTTGTCTTTTCACAATTTGACTATAACATGCCTTAGGGAGGACCTTTGGAGCTGATTCTACTTCGGAACCTTTGCAGTTTGTTGATCTAGATGTCTGTAATTGTCCCCAGACTTGGGGAGTTTTCAGCTTTTATTTCATTAAATAGATTTTCTATGTATTTTCTTCTCTTCCCCTTCTGAAAATGCCCATAATGTGAGTATTTGTTTGCTTAATGGCATCCCTTAAGTCTTGTAGGCATTCTCCACTCCTTTTCATTCTTATGTCATTTTTTTCTCTAATTTCCAAAAACCCATCTTCAAGTTCAAGATTCTTTTTCTCTGCTTGACCGAGTCTGCAGAGGGAATCTCTATTTTGTTTTTATGTCGTTCATTGAGTTTCTCAGCAGCAGGATTTCTGGGTTATTTATTATTTCTATCTCTTTCATGAATTTCTCATTCATATCATTGTTCTCCTGTTTTGTTATATTACCTATCTGTATTTTCTTGCATCACATTTAGTTTCCTCAAGATCATTATTTTGAATTATTTTTCTGACACTTCATTGATTTCTTTTTCATCTGGGTCTGTTACTAGAGAGCTATTATGTTCCTTAATGTTGCCATATTTCCTTGTTCTTTCATCTTGCTTGTGTCTCTGTGCTGCCATCTGTGTATCTGGTGAAACAATCACCACTTCCAAACTTTCTATAGTAGCTTTTGCAGGAAACAGCTTTCACCTATAGCTGGGTTTTATATGGTGGTTGGGAAAGGTGCAATAATTCTTCTGGATATATGCAGTGGTATAGTCTCCACACAGCTTCTTCAGTCGTGTTTATTGTCCACAATCATTTTAGGTGCCTCATTGGCTTAAGCTGTTGAAGTTTGTGGCAGTTGCAGTGGCAACGTAAGTTGTTAATGTCCTAGGTTTCAAGGGCTTTTAGGGGCCTACTATTATCATTTTCTCTACAATTAGGAGACTTATCCAAGTAGTCCTTCCTAGTATCAGGTCTGACACAATCTACAAGCAGCTACAGCAGTGCTGAGTTCCAGATGCACGTGCTGACAGCAGCTGCGGGGCCAAGCTTCTAGGCTCAGAGTTTCATGAGGCTATCATGGCACCTGAGTCTTGGGGTACAGGCTAACTCTCTGTGGGCAGGGTGGAATGTTGATTGCCCAAAAACCAAGATCTGCCACTCTGAGGGATCCTCTAGCAACCAGGAGATACGTTGTAGCTCTGAATGTACCCCTGAGGGAAAAAGAACAGCACTGGCCTGGCTTCAAGGAAGAAGGGGTGCTCTGGAAGTTTCGACCTGAGGACCGGGAGAGGGCTGCAATTCCTGAACCTGATCCAATAGGGTTCAGTGGCAATTCAGGTTCTAGGGCTTGAAGCACTGTGTTTCAGTGACTGTAGATCCTGGCATGGTGGGGCTCAGCAGTATTTCATCCTCTGTAAAACCAAATTCAATGGCAGCAAGTAATCCAAGTTGGCAGAGAACAACTATTGTTTGCACCCTGGGAGATCAGGGAACAGCTCACTGGTGACTCCACTACCTGGAGAGTGGGGTCTCTCAGCAGCTCAGACTCTAAGAGGCTAGTCCACCTCCAAGGAAGCAGAACATTAGAAATGTTTGACCTATAGCATGACATATCTCAGCTCCACCGCATTATGTCAGCACATCCCTGGAGTGGCCAGCTGCTCAGTTTGACCACGTCACCAGTTCCCTAGGGGTCAATGGCCCACTTTCGCTCAAACCTGTGGGGCATGACTTTTCTGTGAAGTGCAGGCATGATTTCCCGGGATGCCCGGCAACAGTTCAGCTTATTTTGGGTGTGCAATTATTCTGAGTAGGCAAGGCACTGTTTTTTGGAATGCAGCGTGCTGCTTCAATTTATGTACTGGGGTGGTATGACTGCTTTGAATGGCCAAAGTATTATTTTCCCATGGGCCCCCTACCACTTCAGCCATGGCCTAAGTTGGGGAGGGCAAGGGGTAGGTTGAGGGGCTCCACTTCTAATTGGCCCCATGGAAAAGGCTGTAACAGCTGATCACAGCTCAGCTTGGGGATGTCAGGCCATAAGTCTGGGGAGGTTTAGTGGCAGCTTAGCCTTGGATGAAAGAAAGTCATGGCTATATACTCTGGCCATAGTGTCACTTCCAAGATGTCATAGTGCAATAGGCACACAGGTCACAGGGGTAGGACACAGTGTTGGCTCCTTCTTGGAGGGAGCACAGCCATGTGGATGCCAGGTAACTCCCTCAGCTTGACTTAGTGCCTGTGAAGACTGCAAGGGGCCCCAGTGGTGAGGTTTGTAGGTGTCCAAGGGGTTGGTCTTGCTTACCTCCTCACTACAGGGAGAAGTTCCTCCTGGTTCCCAGTTGATCGCAGTGGGGGCTGGGGTGATAGAAGCCTCACATTTCCGTCCATTGTCTATATGATCATCCCAAGTTTCTATGCTCATCAGGGTTTCTGGTATTCGTCTGATTCACTCCAAAACTCTCTCTCAGTTGTTGTCATTGAAATGTAGTTTATTTGTTCTGGTTGTTTTTGTGAGGGGGACAGTGCTAAGGGCTTCAATTTGGCTATCTTGCTGACATTCTGTGTGTTTTTATGAAGGGCCTTTTTGTGACTTCATATAGTACATTCTAATTAAAATACACTGACAACAAGAAGTCTCCTAGAGCATGAGAGCAGCTTGTTGATAGAAATGCAATAATTTTTCAACAGCAGACAGCTATTCTGTTTAAATATTTTATCCATTCATAGAGATACCATTTATCTTTCCTGAAAATTTAAACAATCAAATTATACTTCTGGAATCTTCATAGAGGGAAAAACAAATTAATAAATATATATATTTAATATATATATGCACAATCAAATTAGAGAAAAAGAACAATAGATTTGGAATATATCCACTTCCCCTAGACTATATAGAAGATACCCAAAGCTAAAGTGAATCCTTTTGAAAACTACTTGAATCAAGATTTTTAATTGTGCCAAATAGTATTATTTACATTTTTAAAATAATTTCAAATGCACTATTTTGTATGCAGATACATATTAAATTACATCAAGAAACCAATGATCATTATTTTTAAATGTAAATGAATCACAAAATTATTTTGCCCAACAATGATTTTTAGGGCATTTTGGGATACTATTTAATGCCTAGTGGCTATTTTTGGCTAAAGTTAACATGCCCAAGGCAGTTTCTTATACCTTGTGTATAAACCAAGCAAAAGGGAGAGTTAATCTTTTATACAGAAATTTTTCTTTACAGGTGTCATGCATATACACTGAGATTACAGCATAAGTTTCCAAAACACCTAAAATATTCAGGTATTTGCCCCAACTTGCATGTTCTTTTGTCTAGATAACTGTAGACTCACTAAAATGTCTAACTCTGAAGAATTTTAGCAATACTTACGGAATAATTTATGAAGTTATCATTCCTTATGGCCCTGTTATATAACTGGTAAAATCATCTTCATAGTCCTTTTTCCTTCAAGCTGTTTCCTAAGGTGGCAGAATGGCTCTATTATTGTTTTACTGTTGCTATTTAAAAAAAAAAAATCTATGCCCTCAGGATCTCATTCAAACTTTTGTTCTCAAGTACAGATGGAATCAAATATCATGCAATATTTATAAATTGTACTCAAGCTATGAAAGAACACGTTGGGAGGGGAATAGGGAAATAAAGACTGCAGACAAGAGGACATGGAATGGTAACTGCCATTCTAAAAAGTCTAGTCTTCGCTTGGTGGAAATTATCTGCATAGTTTAGATACTGACATTTGGCAGTTTCTGTTTAATGTCCCCTTTTTTTGCAAGACCTGATTGCCAGTGGCTGAACGGAGAATTCCTGGTGCCAGTAGGCATTTCTGCTGTTGTTTCTGTTGGAGGAAAACATAGAGAAAGAGAGTGGATGGCAAACACAGCAAAGCCTCTTGATTTGGAGTAATATACACCATGTTTTGTGACTTCTTATGGAAATGCTGACGTTAAAATAATCTTTATGGAGGAGAAAAAAATAGTTTGTTTATACTATTTTCATGAAATAAGAATTTGACGAGCTCACTACTGAATTTTATAATAGAGTTTAAATTTAAAGTATTGCAACCAAAATAATTGAAAAAGGCATTCAGATATATTTGAGCAAGACATATATTTTTTAAATATGAGGAGTCAAAGGTCATGTCTACATGCATCAGAAGATTTGGACATATACTTAATGTGTGTTGAAAAGAGCCCTGCAAATGTATACGTAAACTGAACCTACTCCCATTTTAGCTACTAATTTTATTCTAACATCCCTGAATGTTCACTATTTTATGGATGATCAAACTAAGTTCCACCCAGCTGCAAAACAAAGATTCTGCGAAGATTTTATTTCACTTCATTATAGAGCAGGATAACCCAAAAGAAATACAATGTAAGCCACATCTTTAATTTTAAGCCCCTTTTGTAGCTACATTAAAGAAAGTGAAAAGAAACAAGTAAAAATAATTTTTATAACATATTTTCTTTAACCCAATGGATTCCAAACATTATCATTTCAACTTATCATCAATATATTAAAGTAGTAAGGCAATATTTTATGTTCCTTTGTTAACACTAAGTCCTTAAAACTCTGTGTGTATTTTACACTAGGAATGCATCACAATTGAGGATAGCCACATTTCAAGCACTCAATAATCATATGTGGCTATTGGTTGTCTTACTAGGCAACACAGCTACACATGATCTTGAATCATGTAGTTTCAAAAGAAGTAAAAAGTAGTTTATTTCATTATTTCACAGCCATATGGATGAATCAGAAAAATCAGATCTGGTGATTTTATTCACACAGAGTGCATGTTATCATAATTACATTAACAATATTTTAATGTATTTCAAGAACGCACATTCTATTTTATAATCAGCTTTTCTTTGTTCTTTTGTTGAAAACATTTTCTGCAATACCTGAGGTTTCATAGGCTTGCATTACTATCTCCAAATGGTCTTATTTCTTCCCTTAGAAATACCATCACTTGCAACCTGTAGGCTTTGATGGATTGAACATTTTGACTAGATAGTTTGTCTTACAAGGTATGCATACTGATAGAAAAATAATGTAGAACATGATCTAATGGAAGTAATATTTAAAACTATCTGTCTAAAAGAAAACATTAGGTATTGTTTCTCATCTGAGCTGATCTGTTACATGAAGAAGAGGAGGAAGGGGAAGAGAAAGAGGAGGAAGGGGAAGAGAAAGAGGAGGAAGAGGAAGGAGGGAGAAGAGGAAGGAGAAAAAGAAGCAGGGGCAGAAACAGCAGCAGCAGGAGGAGCAGGAGCAGCAGCACCATCGCCACAATCACCACCACCGAAACAACAAAGGAGAAGCAAAAGAAGGTGGAAGAGGGGATGAAGAGAAGCACAAGCAGAAGAAGAAGGAGAAAGAAATCCATGAAACTGAAATCCTTTTGCTGACAGGAAGTTATTCCAGAGGACACTCTAGTGTTTTTTTATTCAACCAGCATTCATTGAACATCTAACATCTTGAAGAAGATACGGTTCTTGCTGAGAACTACTGCAAACAAAAAGAACAGGTAGCATAGAGCTGAAAAAGTGTTTGCAATCTGTACACTCTGAGAAATTCCCTGAGCTGCATCCTGACAAATGTCATCCACTTAAATACTTCTAATAAACAAGAATTGACTACCTCTGAGGCAGTATGTTTTGTTTTTACATCATTCCGAATTCCCACATGAGGCTGCAGTAGATCACTCATGTGCTCACAATACGCTACTCTGGCCTCTGTAGATAACACAAATCTATTTATCTACTCTGCAAAAGGATCCTTAAAATATCTGAGACCGCTTTTCTTCTTATCAGCATCTTTCTCTTTATTTTTTTCTTCTCATAAAATATAATTTTAACACTTTTGCCATTCTGATCTTTGTACCTTAAATGCATATTTGGTGAATTCTATGTTAAAATGTTTTGTTCATAAAAAAATTTTTATTGAATATTAAAGTGGCCTAAGAATATACTTAGTATTTTATTAGCCACCTCATAAATCTGATTCATTCATTACAATTATCCATTGAGAACCTGTCATGTAATAGGTGGACTAAGAAATGTGGTTACAAAAATAAATAAAACACAGTCTTTTCCTCAAGTGTCATATGATGTAATGGACCACGGAGTGGCTCCTAAGGACACATGCCGAGGGTGCTGTAGGCATGGAGGAGAAATGATATTCATCACATATTGATTGATCAACTAAAATCATTAGATTGTTTTTTGCCTGTAATGCCAGGAAGTGGGATTCCCAATTTATAACTCGTAAAAGCTATTCACTAAATTTTCAGTGAGAAAATTTACAATTATTCTACCTCAAATTTAACTTTTTTTTTTTTTAAATTTATTTCTAAGGTAGTTTGGAATGTGAATTTTGTCAGAGATCTTTTTGACCTCTTTTTTTTTTCATCTGTAAATTTGGTACTGTGTGTTTCACTCAACTTATTGATACAACTCTTGACAAATACTGGGAGACGGCACAATACTACAGGTAGCACTTATATTTAGGCAGAAACCAGACCACTTATCATCATTTAATAAACCTGGCTGTTCACAGTTCTGTGAATCCACATCACAGATCTCTTCTTCAGGCCACACTTTGCCATCTTATTCACAAGGCTAGGACAGAAGGCTGAAAAAATTTTTTCTGAAACAACATAATATTTACATCATTCCTCTTTGGCTCCAAGCATCTACATGTATAAAGGGCTTGGATGTGATTTGAGGTGATTGTGTTTCATGAATCTTTGCTGCATTCTTATGAATGACTGGAAGAGATAATGGCTGTCTATGAAGCTTTGAAGGTTAACTCAGATGGAATGGTCTGTGGCCACACAGTAGGAGGTCAACAGCAGGCAAGTGAACAAAGTTTCATCTGTGTTTATAGCTGCTCCCCATAGCTCTCATTACTGCCTGAGCTCCACCTCCTGTCAGATCCGTGGCAGCATTAGATTCTCATAGAAGTGTGAACTCTATTGTGAACTGTGCATGTGAGGGATCTAGGTTGTGCACTCCTTATGAGAATATAATGCCTGATGATCTGTAACTGTCTCCCATCACTCCCAGATAGGACTGTCTAGTTGCAGGAAAACAAGCACAGGGCTCCCACTGATTTTATATTATGGTGAGCTGTATAATTATTTCATTATATATTACAATTTAATAATAATACAAATGAAGTGCACAATAAATGCAATGCAATTAAATCATCCCCAAACCATCTCCCCAACCCCAGTCCATGGAAAAAGAAATGGCTTCCACAAAATCAGTCCCTGGTGCTGAAAATGTTG
Organism: Colobus angolensis palliatus; assembly: GCF_000951035.1. Lineage (NCBI taxonomy): Eukaryota > Metazoa > Chordata > Mammalia > Primates > Cercopithecidae > Colobus > Colobus angolensis. The sequence continues at coordinate 558,725 of NW_012117477.1, forward strand.
GGGACCACTGCAGTACATAATACTTGATAATGATAATAAATTAATACATTACTGGTTTATGTATTTATTATACTATACTTGTTATTAAACAAAAAGAAAGTTACCTGTAAAATAACCACAGGCAAGTTCTTCAGGAAGAATTCCAGAAGAAGACATTGTTATCATAGGAGATAACAGCTCCATGCATGCTTGCCCCTGAAGACCTGCCAGCAGGACAAGATGTTGAGGTAGAAGACAGTGATATGGATGATACCGATGAACCTGACCCTGCGGAGGCCTAGGCTAATGTGTGTGTTTGTGTCTTAGTTTTTAACAAAAAAGTTTAAAAAGTGAAAAATGTTAAAAATAGAAAAAAGCTTATAGAATGAAATACAAAGAAAGAAAATATGTCTGTACATCTATACAATGTGCTTGTGTTTTAATCTCAGTATTTACTACAAAAGAGTCAAAAGGTGAAAAAAAATTAAAACTTTAAGTACAAAAGCTACAGTAAGCTAAGGTCAATTTATTATTGAAGATAAAAAGAACTTTTAATAAATTTAGTGAAGCCTAAGTGTACGGTGTTTATAAAGTCCGTGGTAGTATAAAGTAATATCTTAGGCCTTTACTTTCACTCATCTCACACTGAATGACTCATCCAGAGCAACTCCAGTCCTGCAAGTTCCATTCATTGTAAGGGACAGATACAGGTGTACCATTTTTTATCTTGTTTACCATACTTTTACGGCATCTTTTCTGTTTAGATACACAAATATGTACCATATGTCACAATTGCCTACAATATTCAATACAGTAACATGCTATACAGGTTTGTAGCTTCGGAGCAATAGGCTATACAATATAACCTAGGTGGGTAGTAGGCTACACCATCTAGTTTGGTGGAAGTCCACTCTACGATGTTCACACAACCAAGAAATCATCTAATGACGCAGTTATAAAAACATAACACTGTCATTAAGCAATGTATGACTATATAAATACACAAAAACTTAAAGCAGTAATATAATATTAGATAACATCTCTAATATAATGTATAAAATATATAGGATATATATGACATGATTATAATATAATAATTCACCTCAGCCTCTAGTGATTTTCAACCATAGGAACCATAGCCACAAGCAAAAGACAGGAAAAAAGAATATGTTTCCATATCTAAAGCAGGGAATTGAGAAGTATTTCCCTATCAAAAATTGGTATACAGTGGTCAGATAGGTTCAGAATGGTTTGGCTAACACAGTATTTTAAAAACATGATAAGTTAAAAGACCCTTTGGAGCTGATCAGGGAGTTTCAGCACAATTCATAGCACTATTTCAAAGAGAAAATGAGTTCTAAAATCCCAATAATAGATTTTCCAAAGTAACTCTTTCATACACAATGCAATTAGAGGTTTAAATTGCCTGAAGTGTAGTTTCAGTTTCACAAAAATCCAAATATATATGTAGGTGTGTATTTTGAATACTTGTCTGTTTTATATAAATTTCTGTAAAATAGAGGTGTGAGTGAACTTTTTACATTTATGTATGTATATAAATGTTGGCAAACATAAGCAGTTACAATTCAAAAAGATTAAGATTAATATTTTAGCTAAGATTACATATTTTGATTGTATTTTCAATCTTATCCATAATATGAAATCAAATTTGATTTTAAAAATTATATCATTCATGAAAATAAAATATAATTTTTCACTTTATATCAGGATATCATAACCATTGTTTTCAAAATATAGAATTTATAAAAATAATTTTGTATGTGCCACACATTTTAAAAGTTTCCAAAAAAATAAAATAAAGATAAATCATAGGGCTACAAGTAGATACAAATTTCTAGTAAGTCAATCCAAATTCACACTAATTTGTCTTTAGATGAGACTAAGAAGTATGTTATGCCTCTATTATGTACAAAATATGACTGAATAAGTTCTGATATTTTAACTAACACTATATACTGAGTATAAGTAGCTTAAATATATTAGTTTGTCATTCTATTGAGGAAATCTTCAAATGTAACATTTTAAAATAGTTTTGTTACTCCCATAATTATTAATAACACTTTTTATTGAATGTTTCTGTGTGCCTGACCTTATATAATGCTGAACATACTGTTTTCTTAATTACGACAAAACTAGAAGTAATTATCATCATTCCCATTTTATAGATGAGAAATTGTGGCTCAGAGAAAGAAAAAAAAATATTTCCCATCTGGAAGAATTAAGGTGAGGATTTAATCCTGGCTCTCTTGTTCCAAACATTTTGTGCTTAACCACCGTGATATTTTTACCTTTCAAAAATCATAGTTGGTCAGAGAGAAAACATTTCACTCTCATGGTTATGATAATTATTTTATTGTTACCAAGACATGGAGCTATATTATTAGAAATGGTGTTTGTCAATTTAGCACGAAGCACTAAGGAGGTAATAGGGTCAAGAGTCATTTTACAGATAGAAGTTGCAGTCACTTAATGATTAAATCCATAGAGTATAATGGTCACTTTTCTTAGCCAATGACAGTTGTTCTTTTGCTTATTTTCTATTTTTCTAACCCCTATGACAGGCACTTGCCCATCACTAATTCTTATTAGGTGCACTAGTGGCATTTCAGTTTTTCAAGACTTCTCAAGTCTCCTGGATTCTATGCATGACATATGGTTTCAGTAGGGAACTACTGATTACATGGTGAAGCCTCTTATTTCTTCCACTTTTCACTGCTCCACTCACAGCTTGCTGGCAGCTGAGCTGCGAATAGGATTTTAAGGTTCAGCATGAGATCCAGGAGCCCTGAAACAACAACAATAATAAAAGTGGCTCTGGTTTGTGCTGGAGGCAAGTTCTGCTTTCTGTATTCAGAACTTTTTGAAAGGGAGCACTGCAAGTCAAAGAGACAGGAAATGAAAACGTTACCCAGACCCCTGGTTTCCAAAAGGAAAACTCTTGCTCCTTTGAAATTGAATTTTTTTTTTCTAGGTACCGATGTAAGCAAACTACAATACAGCTTTATTTCCTTTTCTGTGATGTGAAATGCCACAATCCCAGCCAAAGTTTTAAGAAATGCCATGACACACATAAAAACAGTCAATTATGTTGCTGAAGTAATCCAGGCACATTTTTCTCTCCAAAAACACTCTGTTATATTTTACATGAAAAATTACTACAAATACATGTGTCAAAAAGTCCTCCCCAGTGTGAACCCTGGGTCTTGTGACATCGGTAGATTAACACTTGTAAGCTTCAGTTCTAATTGGAATAAAATCAAATGTCTGCCTTAGAAAATATATATTTCAAGGAAATCAGTGTACTTTTAACACCAAAGGCAGAATTCTTTATTGTTACACAGACATGAGATGGTTTATTTAGGTCTCTGTTTAGGTTGGTTACATGAGATGATCTTACTCATTTGTTTAGGAAATAACACTGACACTTAAAAACGATTCAAAACAATCAAAAGCAGTAAATTCTTGATGATTGGGTCTTCAGCTAATTTGGAAACAATTTCTGACTCATAAATGTGTATTATATAATTGAGAAGGAGACGAGGGCCAGGCAACAAGCAATTTATTAGCAATGAGCAGTAAAGATGGAAGAAGCAGCATGACTAAGTGAAAAGGCCCAGAGAGTTAACAGCATGAGGTCACATTATGGCGTTGCTACTTACAAGCTGTTTAATATGAGACATGATTCTTAAATTTTCTAAAACGTGGTTTCCTCATCCATAAAATAGGGCTTAAGATTCCCTATCTCATCTTGGGAGATAATTCTCCACAGGTGTCTCATAGTTCTGCACATCTTTTGAGCAAAAGCACTGACAGTTTTCATTCTGGATTACCTTTTTAAGAATGTTTGTATAGCAAACAGAATTGGAAGTTAAAAAATACTGCCTTTCTCTGGGGCAGAAGGAAGATTTGTTTGCTGTTCAGGATAATAAAGATGTCTCCCTCTGGGGCAAAGGTTGGACAGGTTTACCAGAAACTTCCTTACAAAAGTTTGTTGTTTCTTAAACTTGAAGTTGTTTTGTAATAAAACCCCACTGAGTGTGCAGATGTCACCTAGCCCTTGTTGCACTGCCCTGTGGGAACTGGGTCTCAAGGAGCTGGCACAAATGATGTTACTCCGGTAACTGCAATTGCTTTGACTAAGATACTGTCTTTTGTCTCTGAGCCAAAAGTCTCATGTTTATGGCCAGTATCCATGAAACTGTAAAAAGCTAACTTATTAGCTTGCAAGTGGAGTAAGATCTCAGACTCTTCAGAGTTCTTGACATTCATAGAGTTTATGTTAAAAAAAATTAAATTGTATGTAAAGATTTAATGAAGTATTTTACAATATACAAAGTGTTCAATTATCTTGGTATTTATTATCACTATCAATACGGTGATAATAGTGATGTCTACTTTAAATAGCTTACTATTACGGGAAACAAATGAAATAGCATACATGAACAATTAATCACATTAGAAACGTTATAGATAAACAGATTGAGTTGTATAGTTAAATCAATAACTATTTATTAAACATTTATGATATGTTGCCATATAAAGGCAATGTAAGAAATACAAAAAGTATTTTAAAGTTTCCTGCTGTCAAGGACTCCATATTCTAGTTTGAGAGATGAGACCCAAATCTATGGAAAATGAAGCAAGAATATGAAATTTGACCTACAATCAAGAGGAGAGTTGATGTCATAAAGCAAATTTTTAATTCACCAAATTTGTTATACATAATAAATATTTTGGACTTTAGACAAAAGAGAAATTGTATCCTTGCCATCTACAAAATGCTTTTTCATTGCAGATTTTTGTATACTTTAGGAATTTTACTTACTACCATAATTATTACCTTGGTCATGGATTTTGAAAAAGCTATGGTACTTGATTCCAAAGTCTTACAAAGCCTAGGAAAATGCCTAAAATTACTGTCTTCTTGATAGTGATGTATGAACCAAAGTATATCTTCTCTTTCGGGAAGTTTTATTGTGATATATGCAGATTCCATTGATAAAAGACTGGTATAAGATAGAAAAGATATCTAAAGGGAGACATAAACAGATACAGTGAGTCAGAAGATCCAAGAACCAGGTGAATGACATTGAGAAAAAGAATCAAGAAGGGAAGAAGCAAAGGCAGGACACTGGTGGGCACTAACGTGAAGACACTCACTTCTCAGGAGACAAACCAACAGAGCCAGGGCTTTGTTATCTGAGCTCCTCCCAGGCTGGGAGTTGCTGCTGTTGCATTCTGAAAATCTCAGTTATCAGTGAATTCTGGTTCTGAATCTGCAGGGGTTTCTTCCTGGCTTCTTTACTTGTCTCATAAAGTCCTTATAGAGCCATCATTAAAAAAAATAGTTTGAATTACCAGTTTGTAGCAATCTAAAGTCTAACACATTAAGTACCAGGAATAGCAAAGTTCTCAAAAAGAGTTCCTGGGCAGGACATTTACATAAGCCCTGCATGTAAGCCATATGTATTTGTTATGCAGGCCTTATGTACATGGAAGACAATGAGGAGACCCACTCATCTGGAGCAGAGCTTTGGGATTCAATAAGGGAGACAATTCTGTGCCAAATAATGAAGAACCTTAAGAGCAAGCCTAGAAATTGTAAATATTATTAAATCTATAATGAGGAGTGAGAGATATGTTCTCTTTGTTTGTTATGCAGGAAAATAAATGACAAGATCAAAGACTGTTTATCAGTAAAAATGATGGGCCAGGTATGGCGGCTCACACCTGTAATTCAACAATTTGGGAGGCTGAAGTGAGCAGATGGCTAGAGCCTAGTAGTTCAAGACCAGCCCAGCAACATGGCAAAATCCCATCTCTACAAGAGATACAAAAATTAGCTGGGCATGGTGACGCATGCCTCTGGTTCCAACTACTTGGGAGGCTGAGGAATGAGAATTGCTTGAACCTGGGAGGCGGAGGTTACAGTGTGCTGAGATCATGCTACTGCACTCCAGCTTAGGCAGCAGAGTGAGACTGTATCTCAAAATTAAAATAAAGTAAATAAAATAAAAACAATTTGTAAAAAAGAATGATAAGAGCACTAACTCTATCCAGGTTTACGACTAAAAGTGATGATGCTAACAAGTTATCCTGAATCCTGAAAGGCAGGCATGTAGCCCAGATCCACTACTAAAAATATTGTCTTAGAAGGTTTCGTCTATTCTGCTTTCTCTTCTCCTAAGTTTTAGGTCTATCTGTGCTTCCCCTCCTCCGCATACTCAACCTTTCATACATGCTCCTCATCTCCTCCCACCCTTAAATATATAAATTAAGGGCACTTTCAACTTGGTTTCCTAGTGTTCATTTATATAATGTTGAAAAAACTGTATTTCCTTCTTTTAGACACAGTTAGATTGAGTTGCTTTTGCTTTTTAATTTTATGTGTCCTTTGATCCAAGCTTCTGCTGTAAAATTTCACTGGCTCCCCCAGGTTTACCAAGGCATTCTTTAATTTCCAAAGAGAGGCTATATGCTTCTATCATTACTTTGCTTTACTAATAACTTTCCCATCTGTCTTACCTGCTCATCTATAAACTGTTTTAAGTTAAAATTGTTTTTTAATCACCTATATGTTTCCAGAGCCTGGCACAGTGTCTGTCACATTTTAGGCACTAAATAATTTTGGTATAAATGAATTCAATCTTTCACCTCTAGTTTAGCATAAAATTTAAGATATTCACATGTAATAGTCTATAAAATGCTAACACATTTGCCAGAATCAATAATCATCGTCATTTTTGTTTCTCTTATATTAAATGAAATTGCACTGGCTAGTATTGTTTCTTCTTGATTTATATCTTCCCACATGTCATTGTCTCACAGCAGCTGGAGCAGCATAAGAGATTTATGTCTTTTCCAAAGGCATAAAATTAATCTGATTTTTAATTATTTTTCCCAATAGCATATAAGCTTCAATTTAGTTTCCACTTAGAATCAATATTGACTTAAGTTACCTTAGTAGTTTCACCATTTTAAAAAGAAGCCATGTCACAGCAAGCCTCATAAAATTATGGCCTAGTTCTCATTAATATTAACCAAAAGCATTAAACTTAATTTTTCTCTTTGGGTTTAGGAAGGCATAAAAATAGGTAGGGAAAAAAAAAATACTTCTTCCCTGAATTAAACTAGGATCACTAACTGGTGGTCAGCATGTTCTACCTGTCAATTGGAATGCACTTTCTATTCTACTACTAATAAACAATTTCCATGGGTACTCAACCTTATTGTTAATCCTTAAGTGTAGTTGTGTGCCTTATGTAAATTTAGGAGAGGGTTGCAGTGGCTTCAGCATAGGAATAAAGACACCTTGCCATCTTTTTATATGAAAAACCAGCCTGACCTTCACTGTTCAGCTAGGTATTTAGAATATATAGAAGCATAAGATCTATTATAAGGTGAACAAGTCGATTACTGGGGACACAGGGAGCAAACCTGAAGCATTCATGCTCCCATTGCTCTGTTCTGAATCTGTGAACAACATACTCGTCTTTCCTGGATTCAGTGCAGAACCCTGTACAAACAAGAACTTCAGGCACTATGACTAGTCACTACAACTACATCAAGTGTATAAACATCCTTACATATTTGCCCTACAGCATCACATGTGCAAAACCTCACCCAACAAAGATTAACTCTCTCCCACTTTAAATCAATGCTGTAGGGCACTCTGTATCACTGGACTTGAGTATGTCTCTCATTTCCTCATATGGTGGCGTATTATGTAAATCACTTACTGTATTGCCTTGATTTTAAAACCCATGTTCAGATTTCCACATTTCTGAAATTAAGATATATGTATATAATGTGATAGTACCTTTTGTTTAACATTATTTTGTATTCTGAATTTGTTTTGTTTAATTTGATATGATTTTACCCAAAACTTTCTTATTAAAACGATCATTTACATAATAGAATAACATTATAAAATTTATAATTTTTTATCTTTTTTAGGAGTAGATAATGTGCTATGATATTTTTTCAAAAGTATATTTTGACATACATAGTGCCTGATATTAACTTAAAAGAAAATAAACTTTATTATAATCAACCATTCAGATTTCAGTAGCACCATCAGGGTTTATAATTTTGGGTGCCTCTAACAGACATTGTAGCTTAGCTAGTAAACCACTGTAGAAATTCATATGGCATAGCTCTGTCAACAGAGATCAAAAGCAAGGTTATGTAGATTATAGTTTAACTTAAAATGATATTATCTCTATCATTGAAAATAATATAAAGATGAGAGTGTATGTGTCAAAAATAAAACATATAAAATAGGTTTAGAAAATGACAAAGGTAGGCAACTTTGAAAGAATATAACTTGTCTCATTTTTGTGTGTGCCTAAGACCCTGCCCCAAGGAGAGGTAATTATGTTTAGTGAATATATTGACCTTCTCTTTTATCAATAGTTACGAAGAAATATACCTATATATATCACTTTCCTGAATAAAATATGTGTATTCTTGATGGTGTTCAAAATAAATGACATCTCTTCTTTGAATAATTTTTTTTATTTGCAGAGATAAATTTCTTCTTATTATTTCTCTCAAAAAAGCTTATAATCATATTAAACTGGATAATTTATAGAAAGGGAGAAAACCACGTAGCTATAGTGCATCCTCTAGTTACAAAGAATAACTTCAATAATGCATTTCAAAACATATAAGAAATTATTTAGTCTAGATTATTCTTTGAAACTTTCCTACAACAAAACACTTAGAAATTCTAAGTAAAGCATTGCAATATACTGCTGCAAATGTGTATTTATGCTCACGAAACAGGAAAAACACTACCCAGGAAACAAAAATATAAATCGCAACAGCAGAGTGATAAGGAAATTCCAATTCACAATGACCATGGGTGCTTATAGAGATGTAGGTGTCGTAACTTCTTGGGGTAGGAGGAGAAGCCCTTGGTGATGGTAACTTAGGGAATTGTGACAGAGAGTTCTGCATAAAGCCAAGTTCCTAAAAGAAATATCTTTAGGAAACGAGAATATTGGATACAATACCACTGCTGTGGTTTCAGCATGTTCCCCAAAAAAACATGTGTTGGAAACTTAATCCTCAATGCAACAGTGTGGGGAAGTGGGACCTAATGAGAGGTGATTAGGAATAAGGGCAGAGTGAAGAGATTAATGCTGCTATCATGTGAGTGGATTCATTACTGTGGGAGTAGGTTAGTTATAAAAGAGGGAATATGGGCTTTTTACTCTCTCTTTCTCTCTTTCTCACCCTCTCTTACCCGTCTGCTTTAAACCATGGGATGACGAAACAAGAAGGTCCTTATCAGAGGCTGACACCTTGATATTGGACTTCCCAACCTATAAAACCATGAAGAAATAAATGTCTGTCCTTTACAAATTATCCAGTGTCACATATTCTGTTATAGCAACAAAAACTGGAGTAAGACAGAAAATTGATGTCAGAGAAACAGAATGCTGCTACAACAAATATCTGAAAATGTGGAAACAGCTTTGGAACTAAGTAATGGACAGAAGCTGGAAGAGTTCAGAGGAGCAGGATAGAAAAAGCCCTGCATTGCCGTGAATGGAGCATTAAGGGCAATTCTGGTGAGGGCTCAGAAGAAAAGAAGAACTCTAGAAAAAATACGAACCTCTTAGAAATTACTAATGGAGTCATGATCAGAATTTGTGAAGAAATATGAATTATAAAGGCAATTTTGATGAGGTCTCAGACAGAAATGAGGAATATCTTGTCGGGGACTGGAGTAAAGGCCCTTCTTTTTATAAAGTGGCAAAGAACAGGCTAAATTTCTGGCATATCCTAGAGATTTGCGGAAGGCAGAATTTAAACGGGATGGATTACTATATCTAGCTGAAGAAATTTCCATCCAAAATACAGAAGGAGCTGCATGGCTTCTTTTAACTGCACGCAGTAAAATGAGAGAGGAGAGGAAAGAGTTAGAGATAGAATTTATAATTAAAAATGTAGCAGAACATAAAAATTTAGAACATTCTCAGCCTGGCCATTAAATAATTAAAAGGTGTGTTAGGGAGAGAATATCAAGAGTGTGACCAAGTGACGGTTTGGTAAGATTAGTATGGATAGAAGGAGGCCAGGTGATATTCATCAAGGCAATAAGAGAATGACCCTGAAGTCACTTCAGAGATCTTTCAGGCTGCCCCTACCATTACTCAGAATATTAGGACTTTGAGAGTGGAATAATCTTGCTGCCCAGGGCCACCTAGAGTCTCTGCTCCCCAAGTTCCAGTGCAGTGCCCCTCAGCCACCCCTGCTATGAATCATGCAGGCCCAGGTGAGGCTCAGACCACCACTCTGGAGGGTGCAAGTGGTAAGCCTTGGTAGCATCCACATAGTGCTAATTCTGCAGGCATGCAAAGTACATGGGCTGTGCAACCATGGCTGCCTCTATCTCGATTTTAAAGCCTGTGTCAGACAAACTAGGGGCCCAGGCAGAAAACCGCCACAGGGGAAGAGTCACTCCAGAGTTCCCAGTGTGGCAGTAACCAGTGCTGTCACAGGAATGGGGCTGCCACCAAGACCCCAGAACTATAGAAACACCAATGTGCAGCCCCGGTCTGGGAGAGCTGCAGGTAGTGGATTTCAACATGTAACAGCTACTGCTGAACAATTACTTCAGGCTGAGCCCAGAAAAGTCATAAGCGTAGGACTACCGGAGGCACTGGGGCCCCAATCCCTACCACAGAGTGTCTGGGAGGCAACACATAGAGTGAAAGATTATTCTGGATTTAATAATTGTAATGTTGTTATCCCTATTAAGTTTTGGACTTACTTGGAGCCTGTTCCTCCTTTCTTCTTGCCTATTTCTCCTTTTTGGAGTAAGAATATCTATACTATGCCTTCCTTCCAATGTACTTTGGAAGCACATAATGTATTTTGATTTCAGAGGCTCACAGCTAGAGGGGAATTGGCCTCAGGATAAATAGTGCCTTAAGTCTTGTTCATATCTGATTTAGATAAGACCGTAGACTTTGAACTTTTTAATTGGTGCTGGAATCAGTTAAGACTTTGAAGCTATTGTGATGAAATAAATGTATTTTACATGGATGAAGAGCATGAATTTGGGGGGCCAGAGGCACAATGTTGTGGTTTGAATGTGTCCCCCAAAAACCATGTATTGGAAACTTAATTATCTGTGCAATACTGTTGGTAGGCTGGGCCTCATAAAAAGTCATTAAGCAATGAATGCAGAGTGAACGGATTAAGGCCATTATTACAAGTGTGAATTTGTTATCTCATTTGTGGGTTCATTATAAAAAGGGGAGTTTACCTTGTTTTAGTTTCTCTCTCTCTCTCGGGCTCTCTTTTCCTTCTGCCTTCCACCATGAGATGGCACAGCAAGAAGGTCCTCGTTAGATGCTGGCACCTTGACCTTGAACTACCTAGCCTCCAGAACTGTGAGAAATAAATTTGTTCTTTATAACTAACCCAGTTTCATGTATTCTGCTGTAGCAGCACAAAATAGACTAAGACAACCACTCATGAGAAAAGGGAAGTTTTTTGTGTGTGTGTGTGGTTTTTTTTTTTTTGGGGGGGGGTGGTTGTTTTTGTTGTTGTTGTTTTGTTTAATCTGAGAAAGTTTCCTATAAAAATATATTACCCCAGACTTGCTTTCACATAGGTGCTAGCTTCTTATGTATTCTACCTAAATGTTCAACTTAGATACCTTAAGAGGAATTAAGTTTAAATAAATTGACCCTAGACTGCTGGAATTACTGTGTATCTGGCAGAAAGAAACTAAAATTCTTGGAAAGATACTTCCTCAAATCCAGTTTTAGTATTCTCAAAGATAAACTCAGCCAAACCTGAGTTCACATTCCGAAATTTTAAAATATTTAAGAAAAGTAGAGCTAGGAAAAACAGTTGAATAAAAGCAGAATTCCACACCCCATGAATGCAAATAGTACAACTACTGGATCTTGAATGGAAAATAATATGTTTAATATGTTCAATTAAAAATATATATATAAATATATATATACTTTTTTTTTTAAAGAGCAAGTGTATTAACCCATTCTCACACTGCTATAAAGAACTGGCCAAGACTGGGTAATTTATAAAGAAAGAGGATTAATTGACTCACAGTTCCACATGACTGGGAAAGTCTCAGGAAACTTATAATCGTGGCAGAAGGGGAAGCAAATATGTTCTTCTTCACATGGTGGCAGGAAGGAGAAGTGCATAGCAAAGCTGGGGAAGCCCCTCATAAAAACATCAGATCTTGTGAGAACTCACTCACTATCATGAGAACAGCATGGGTGTAACTGCCCCCATGATTTGATAATTTTATGGTTTCCTAGTGCATATAAAAGTTGTTTTATGCTCTACTGAAGTCTATTCAATGTGCAATAGCATTATGCCTAAAAAACAATGTACTTCTCTTAATTGCAGAATACTCTCTTGCTAAAAAAATAAAAATAAAAATAAAAAATAACAATTATCTGTGCCTTCAGCACAGTATAAGGTCTGTAGAAGGTCTTGCCTCCATGTTAATGGCTATTGATTGATAAGGGTAGTGGTTGCTCAACATTGGACAGGCTGTGGCAACTTATTTTTCTTTTAATTTTCAATTTTTATTTTAGTTATCGGGGTATATGCAATTTCTCAAAATGTGGCAACAATGAAGTTTGCCCTGCCAATTGACTCTTCCTTTTATAGAGAATTCTCTGTAGCTTGCAATACTGTTTGATAGATTTTATCCACAATAGAATGTCTTTAAAAATTAGAGTCAATTCTCCCAAACCCTGCCTCTGATTTATAAACCAAATTAAATAATATTCTAAATCCTTTGTTATTTCAACAATGTTCACAGTATCTTCACCAAGAGTAGATTTCATCTCAAGAAGTCACTTTCTTTGCTCATCCATAAGAAGCAACTAACCCTCTATTCAGGTTTTACCATCAGATTACAGCAATTCAGTTATATCTTTGGATTCCACTTCTAATTGTAGTTGATTTTCTATTTTCATCACACTTTTATTGAAAATGAGAGGTGTGGAACTTGTCCTTTCATTTGAACCTTTAGAGGCCACTGTGAGGTAATTATTTGGCCTAATTTCAATATTTTTGTGTCTCAGCTAATAAAGAGGCCCAAAAAGAGTGAGAAAGATGGGCAACAGTCAGTCATGAAGCAGTCAGCACACATACAACCTTTATCAACTAAGTTTGTCGTCTCACATGGGCACAGTTCTTGGTCCCCCAAACCAATTACAATAGCAACATCAAAGGTCACTGATCACATCTCATCATAACAAATACAATAATACTGGAAAAATCTAAAATATTGCAAAAATTTCCAAAATGTGATACAGACATGAAGTGACCCTGTACTGTTAGAAAAGTAATGGCAAAAGACTTGCTTGATGCAGAGTTGCCAGAAACCTTCAATCTGTAAAAACATGCTATATGTGTGAAGCACAATAAAGCAAAGCACAATAAAAGAAGATATGCCTCTAAATAACTAAAATAAAAACTTTTTAAAGTTACATAATGAGACCAGTCATACTACAGGAAACAGTCAAAGACAAAAAGAAGAGTTCAAAGTTTCCATAAAGAAAAAATAAAGATTCCTTCAAAGACAATGAAAACTGTTTTCAATGTATTGACAGTAAATAACCATCAAACAACTATCTTTCATCATCATTAAAGGTTCAGGGCTAATTACATATAATTTCAAACAAAACATTGAGATTTTTATCATCAACATATCATTCATTCGAGACATATTCAGGGTTTTTTGATTGTTTGTTTATGTGTTTTGGTTTGGTTTTTAAGGGTTTTTGTTGTTCTTGTTGTTGCTTGAGACAAGTTCTCACTGTGTCACCCAGGCTGGAGTGCAGTGGTGCATTCACAGCTCACTCTAACCTCCGTCTCTTGGGCTAAAGCGATCTTCCCACCTCGGCCTCCCACATAGTTGAAACTACAGTCATGCAACCCCACACCCAGCTTATTTTTGCATCTTTTCTTTTTTCTGTAGAGACAGGGTTTCACCATTGTTGCCCAGGCTGCTCTTAAACTCCTGGGCTCAAGCAATCCACCTGCCTTCGCCCCCCAGAATGCTAGGATTATAGTCATGAGCCACTGCACCCAGTCAATGAAAGATGTGTTTTAAGATGGAAAATAATTGTGAAAGGAATGTCTTAGAGTGAAAAGTTATATTAAGCAAATAAATTAGACTGTCAAAACAAGCATTGACAATATCTAAATGATAATATTTAATTTTGCAATGTTAAAACACAGACAAAACTAGTATACTAGATAGCAATATAAAATGAAGACAATACTTACTCAGAGAGAAGGTGTTTTATGCCTTTGGATTGTTCAGAAGGAAAGTCCAATTATTGATTTACCTTACTCATGATTAAATTAAAATGTGTATATTAATGTTTAGGGTAATTAACTTAGGAAAATAGTGTGTATAATTTCTACATTGGTACATAAAAAATGGAATTAAAAAATCAATCCACAAAGAAGAAGAACAAGAGAAATACAAAAAAAGCATAGAAAAATCAAGACAAGTAGAAAGTATAAAATACTATAGTAGAAGTGAATTCAAACATGTAAGTAAAAGCAATAAATATAAGTTTTTAAAAGAGAGACACCTAAGAAAAATGAGTATATTGTGTTTAAAGTAAATCTTGAAAGTAGATCTAAAAAGGAAACCCCAAAGTATGCCTAATGCTTTTAAAAAGCATTTAAAAGCAATTATTAATTTCAAAGAAGATTAATGTGTAATGATAAAATTTGAAGTCCATAGATATATAAACATCATAAAGTGGATGTATTAATAAAATAGCTGAAAAATGTGTAAGTAAAAAATCGGCATAATTACAAGAGGAAATAGGAAAATCACAACATAGAATATTTTAAAATTCAAATCCGCCAGGTAATTGATAGGCTAAGCAAAAAATAAATTTATAAGGCTATAGAATATTTGAATCACACTGTTAGCAAACTTGATCTAGTGAATATATATGCAAACCTGAATCCAACAATTATACCACTTGTAAACATACATGGAGTATTTTTAAAAAAAACACAGATCCTAGGTCTATGTTTTTCTGTATAATAGCTACTAGCCATATGTGGCTATTTAAATTTTGAATTAATTAAAGTTAAATAAAATTAAAAATTCAGTGCTTCAATCATAGTTACATTTGAAGTACTCAATAACCACATGTGGCTACTATATTGGACAGTATAGAATATTGACATCATTGAATACAGTTCTACTGTGTAACAATGCACTAGGAAAAATTATAGAAACATTTCTGCAGTGCCACTCATAGAGATAATTATTACAAATTCAAAGAAATAATTTTCAACTTTGAAAGGGAAAATGTCCTTTTTTTTTCTAACCCAATCTTTTTAAGAAAGGTATATCTGGTCTTAAAGTTATTTCAGGGATCTGGCATACTGGAAATAAATAAATAAATGAGTAAACTAGAAAGGAGGATTGCATTATATACAAAATCTAATAAAAAAATCAAATGATTTTAAGTAAATCACAAAAGATTAGAGAGAAATGGTGAAGAGTTGTACCTATTAACTAGTGCCCCTTAAAGAAGAAAAAGTATGATTGACAAGTTTATTGCAGCACTATTCACAACAGCCAAGATATGGAATCAACCTAAGTGTTCATCAATGCATGAGGGGTGAAGAAAATGTGTTGCATAGAGGCATATTATTCAGCCATAAAAAAGAATTAACGCATGCCATTTGCAATAACGTAGATGGAACTAGAGGCCATTTTGTTAAGTGAAATTAGTCAGGCCCAGAAAGACAAATTTCACACATTCTCATTTACATGTTGGAGCTTAAAGTTTAAAAACACATTCAACTCTTTGAGATAGAAGGAAGAATGATGACTACTAGAGGCAGGGGAAAATAGTCGGGAGCTGGGGGTTGATAAGAAGGGATAGTTAATGGACATAAAACTACACCTAGATGGAAGGAATAATATCTAGCATTCAGTAGTACAATAAAGTGACTATTGTTAACACTAATTTATTGCATACTTCAAAATAAATAAAAGAGTGGAATTGAAATATTGAAATGTTGCTAACACAAAGAAATGATAAATGCTTGAGGTGATGGATATCCCAATTATCCTATTTGATCACTATACATTTTACACTGCTATCAAAATATCACATATACTTCATAAATGTTTACAGCTATTATATATCCACAGTAATTAAAAATTTATTATAAAAAGCATGATTGTAACCCTACCTGGAAGTTCAAAGAAATAGGAGCCCCATACTCAATTTTCTTGACTAAACAATATGCATTAGACCAACTCTCTAATTTTTTAATGCTATCATATGAAAATACTACAGGCAAATCAAACATACAGTGAACCTGATGGAGCTTAAAATAATGCCGATTCCATGGTTCAAAGGACCAAAACCATGCGGTCACAAACTGTGGTCTTCTTAATGGGTTAAATACACATCTGGAAGATTTCTCATCCAGCTCTTAACCTGACTAACTCCTAAACGCCTCTTTCAGGTCTCAGGCAAAAAAAAAAAAAAAAAAAAAATGTTTGCATCTCCAGTTCCAGAGCAGGTCCTGCCACAGAGTAGGGGCTAGAGGAATAATGGTTGAATGAAAAAGGGGATAGATAAGTTGATAAAAGTCTTTCCTGTGTAACAGTCTATGATTCCAAAGTTTACGAGGTTATAGGAGTAGTGAGAGGAGTTAAAATAATTTCTGGAGAGATCAACTTTACACGTTGATGCACACATTTCTCTTCCATGGAGAATTCTCAGTCCCTCTCACCTCTAGATACCCAGAGACAAGGAATTAACCTCTGTTGAACTGGAGAAACTTCAGCTACATACAAAATGTAACCATGATGCTTTTCAACAGAAAACTGCATTCTATTTTTAAACAAGAAAGATAGTTGCCTATGAAAATTCCCTTTGCCTAGATCTACAGCAGGGTTTTCCAGTGGAAATTAACTTCTCACCAAGATTAGTTTTTGTTTGTTTGTTTGTTTTAAATCACAAATAAATTAAATTCAACTGAAACAAGCTTAAATGAGAATGCAAATGTTGTTATGGATATCAGGTCTTATGCATCAAGAACAAGGCTGGTCCTGGCTAGCGGTATTTCCAATACCATCAGAGTTCCCTTTTTCTTCTGCATCTCTGCTCCATTCTCTCTCTATCAAGAGAGATTACCAAAGGGAGAACTTCAGCGATGCATCCATGTCTATCTTGGGTGAATTGCCAAAGCCTGTACCAATTAATTGTGGCCAAATCAGCGAAATAATTTGTTAAAAAAGATATTTCCCTGCAACTACGTTAAATAGGGGGCTGGATTTTCCTGGAAACTGGGCAAGACAAAGCACAGAGTACACAAAATACTAGGTTCCTACTACACGACACTCGATTAGGTTGTCTGACTATTTTACTAGCGGTATTGATAAGGAAACTATCTGACCCTAAATAAAAAGTATATCAGCAACTTGTATTTTTTCTGTACATTAAAAAAGTAAAACAAAACATTTTGCAACATGCATTAAAAACACTGTTTTTAGAGTATTTATGAATACCACTTACAGTGTTCAAATAGTCCTCATGTCCAGAGTTTTCTTAAATGCTGTGACCTGCTTCTGTATCTTCACTTTTTTTTTTTTTTTGAGACGGAGTCTCACTCTGTTGCCCAGGCTGGATTGCAGTGGCGCGATCTTGGTTCACTGCAAGCTCCGCTCCCTGGTTCACACCATTCTCCTGCCTCAGTCTCCGGAGTAGCTGGGACTACAGGCGCCCGCCACCAGGCCCGGCTAATTTTGTGTATTTTTAGTAGAGACAGGGTTTCACCCTGTTAGCCAGGATGGTCCTGATCTCCTGACCTCGTGATCTGCCCACCTGAGCTTCCCAAAGTGCTGAGATTACAGGCGTGAGCCACCGCATCCGACTGTATCTTCACTTTTTATAGCCTTTACTTGCTCCAGAATTACTTTTGTATTTTTAGCCAGTTCTCTGAAATCTATTCATCTAGCATTGATATCACGAGCCTTAGCCTTCAACACTGTGCTTGATTCTATAAAATTCCTGCTTCAAATTTCCATAAAGCTTTTACAAAAAAAGATGGTGTTGTGTAACTGCTGCAACTGTATTCGTCAAGTATCCCTGAGTATAAATCATAAACTAAGTATAGAATTTTGTTTGTTTGTTTGTTTGTTTTTGAGATGGAATCTAACTCTGTCTCCCAGGCTGGACTGTAGTGGCACAATCTCAGCTCACTGCAACCTCTGCCTCCCGGTTTCAAGCAAGTCTCCTGCCTTAGCCACCCGAGTAGCTGGGATTACAGGTGCTTGCCACCACACTTGGGTAATTTTTGTATTTTTAGTAGAGCAGGGGCTTCATTATTTTGGCCAGGCTGGTCTCAAACTCCTGACCTCAAGTAATTTGTCTGCCTTGGCCTCCCAAAGTGCTGGGATTACAAATGTGAGCCACCATGCCTGGCCGGCAGATGATTTTTTTTTTAAAATAATACACTTAGACAGGTGTGGTGGCTTGCGCCTAAAATCTAAGCACTTTGTGAGGCTAAGGTGGGAGGATTGCTCGAGCCCAGGAGTTCCCAACCAGTCTGTGTGACATAGCAAGACTATCTCTACAAAAAAAAAAAAAAAATTAAAAATTAGCCAGGCTTGGGCCTGTATTGCCAGCTACTCAGGAGGCTGAGGCAGGAGGATCCCTTGAGCCCAGGTGGTAGAGGCTGCAGTGAGCCATGATCACACCACTGCACTCCAGTCTAGGTGAAAGAGGGAGGCCCTGTTTCAAACAATAATAAACTTAATAATTAAAGTATGGTTGAACCAGAACAATACTGAGAACAATCTGTAGAATGCTCTTACATCACTACTCTAGGATACAAACAGAATCTGATCTGTCTGAAAGATTTGTTTCCTCTAATAATGAAGCAACATTGAGTAAATGCTTGCTTACTCACTCAATATGTTTTATGTGAATACAGTACATCAACATTTAAAGAACATTCCTTTCCAGAATTAGTGTGCAAAGGAATCCTTGCATTATAGAAGTATGTCCTTAGTGACCTGGGGATATTTATTCACTTAGAAAATGAATTTACTACAGCAAGAAATAGATTCCAAACTATTCAATAAAAAGGAAACTATCTTCGCTAAATTTGTTTTCAATGTATACCCTTTGCTGATTCCTCATTATAATGCTGTCAATACTCAGAGGGAAAAGATCACAGAAAACAACCGCAGAACCTCAGCTTCAGGAGGACATTTACCATTTGAAAACACTGCATTGCTCATAGTAGATTGGTATGTTTCCCTCTAGTGGTTAAAAGGCACTTAACTGCATCAACCAAGTCACCTTTTGAGAAACAAAGCAGGAATTGAGAA
This sequence comes from Colobus angolensis palliatus, assembly GCF_000951035.1. NCBI lineage: Eukaryota > Metazoa > Chordata > Mammalia > Primates > Cercopithecidae > Colobus > Colobus angolensis. Next base: position 578,124 of record NW_012117477.1, read on the forward strand.
CGAGGCAGCATTTAGTGAGGCAAAAATTAACATGGTCTTAAATTAAATGATTTGCAAGTAGAATCAAGTGTGGTTATTACGGAGAAACTAATTCATAGTTTAAATACCTGATCAGTTTCCATGGGATGAACAAGGACAGGGAATATTTTAAACTCTGGCTGATGAGAGATCCTGATGATGAGTAAGGAAATGAAAATCAGAAGGGGAAACAATTAAAATACTTAGTAAAACCAATTCATTTTAATGTGGCACAGGATTAGTAATGAAGCAAGATTAGCCATTTTTAATGCCATGCTGCATTACTTGTTTTAAAATCCCTTATTACAATAATTTCTTTTTTGAAAAAATTCAAATTCCTGTGCTGGCTTTATTTCAATGAAGACTGACTGCATTTCTCTTGTGACTCTGCAGTCTCAGGGTGGACAGTGTTCTGCTTCACAGGGAGGAAAGCAGTGACACTCTAATCACAGTAATCGTTTGTCAAAATACATCATCGGGCCTAAGACATTCCACTAAACAACTCAAGGTAGTTTACCCTAGACATTGGTTGCATTTAACTATTTAAAATGCAAGACAATTACATAAAAGACTCGATGTGCCTTCTAAAAACTATGTTCATGTTAGGATATTGACCATCAATTCCATAGCAAAATGCCACTCCAGCTCCAAATATGCACACTGGGGTTCCTTGAGCAATCAAACTTACTGAAATTAAGGGTCAAAAGATCAGCACTGTAACTTTAGGCAACCCAGGGGAAGACAACAATCTTCCACCTTTGTTGTATTCTGTGAACTGGCCATGATCACAGAATGTGAAAACCGGCTATCAGATCACAGGATCATTTCTGGCCAGAAAGCACCTGCAGTTATTATGTACAAAAGAAGCTCACAATGCCAGGCTTTCAGAAGCACATAAAGCTAGCTGTTCTCTCAATTTCTCATAGGGAAATATGTGCATGCTACAGCGAAGAAAACATCTATGATAGAGACACACATACAAACGTTTCCCAACTCAACTACTCAGAGTTTGGTTTACACAATGAATTATTGAGGAGTGTGAAAAACAAGAATTAAAAACAGAAGCTCGAAATTATCAGCTTATCACCCATAAAGAGGATATAGACCCTCAAGAAGGAAGGCTGAATAGAAAGGAACAATTATTCTACAACTCCTCTTTGTGTTGAACAGATAATAAGCAATGTGGCAAATAAATTTATCTTACCCTTCTAAGCAAATAAACAGATGGAAATAGAACTGCATGCAATTATCGATAATTTACTTCATATATTTATTCATTGTCCACAATGAGCTATACAGAAAATGCAAGAAAAATGGCTCCAGCCCTCTAGAAAATGAAATTAAAAGGAGAAATATACAAATATGCTATTTTAATTTTTATTTTGTTTATATTTAGTGGCAACTATACAAAGCTACAGAGATTGAGCAGAGCTTTCGTGGTTTTTCAGAAAACTTGGAGATTACAAATTGTGAAACCCAAAATATGAAAATTCAAAATATACATCTTCCATATTGTGGTCAACCAAAATACATTACACAGAAAATATGTTGATTACTGAGTCATGTCAGGACAAAAAAAAGGATATATAAAGCACGTTAATTAAAGCTCATGCAAAATATCATGTGTAAAAGGCTTCAACCAATAATAGAACACTTTAACAATCTGAGATTATTTTAACCTTATTTTGATTTTTTCTGACTTTCTGTTGAAGCAATTTATAAAGTCTGAAACATTCCTCAATCGCTTTGGCACAGATGAAGTTGCTAGGACAGGGATAATTTTTTGTCATGTGTTCTAATATCTATTAAACAAACTATTTTAGTGACCTAAAATATCATTTGGCCTTTCTTGTTGACATGACATCAAAATTGAAACCTGTGTTTTTGCACACAGAATACCTAATTTAATCATCGCAATTGCACATAATTTGATAGGTGTATATAAACAGAAGCTATCACTGTGCATATCACAATCAACCTAGGCGAAATTCTACACTAGGTTTGAAAAATAGAGCTTTTAATCTAGGAGGTCTCTCTTGACTATACTACTGAGCCAATCCAGGTCGAGAGCTTAAATTTTTTGACAAAGTCTTATTAAAATGAAAAATATAAAAATAAAGAGATCTTGGTAAAATGTTATCTCACTGGAAGACAGAAGATGAGTTATGAGAAAGGAGGAATCTTTGGCCAAGGGAGTATATAGCTGAAAGAAATGACAGACTAGCAAATGAAAAATGGAAAATGGGTGGCAGACCTAAAATACTTCATGAAAAGAAAAGACCAATTGTCAAGAACACATATTAGAGCTGTATCATATTTTTTTCCCACAGTATACTAATTTCATTTTCTGATTGATGTGGAAAGAACTTTTTCTCTCTTCACCTCCTATAAATTATTCTTTACCGACTGCTGCCTTAAGAACAAACAGCCGGGCGCGGTGGCTCAAGCCTGTAATCCCAGCACTTTGGGAGGCCGAGACGGGCGAATCACGAGGTCAGGAGATCGAGACCATCCTAGCTAACATGGTGAAACCCCGTCTCTACTAAAAAATACAAAAAAAAACTAGCCGGGCGAGGTGGCGGGCGCCTGTAGTCCCAGCTACTCCGGAGGCTGAGGCAGGAGAATGGCGAAAACCCGGGAGGCGGAGCTTGCAGTGAGCTGAGATCCATCCGGCCACTGCACTCCAGTCCGGGTGACAGAGCGAGACTCCGTCTCAAAAAAAAAAAAAAAAAGAACAAACAAAGGCACACAAAGAAGCTGGGGCATTAGTATTTCCCAGGATGTACACAAGATCCTTAATAGAGCTAATGAATGTCCTGGCCAGGAGCCAGGACGACAAGCTTCTGCTACAAAGCAGTGAGTCAAGTTCAAAATAGCCACACAAATGCAGAGGCCAAACAATCATTTCTGCTAAACAGAAATTTTTATGCCACCATAATCAATTAGCTGATTTTTCCCCCTGCTAAGAAACTATTTCCTGGACAATTCTCTGAGTGGTGGTATTGAAATGCTGTCTATCATGCAGTGGAAAAGTGAGATTAAAGGCTTTGAGTGCCTGGGCATGACCCTGAAAAGAGAAAGCAGAAGAGCCATCTTTCCTAATTGTAACAAGGTGCTGTTTTTCCCCTCTGCTTTTTAATGTTGAAATTGGAAGAACTGTAAAGAGTCAAAAAGATTTTCCAGCATGTCAAATGAACCTCTTGGTTTTCCTCAACAATGATGAGACTCATTAATTCTTAACAAGTGCCAGTAAATAACATAATGACTATGATAGTAAGAAAGCATTTACTGAATTGCCTCTATGACTTTTAGTGGAACTAAGTTTGTGGAGAATTGTACTGTTTAGTAGGATATCTATTTTAAAATACTACAAAATCTTCGAGTCAAGGTACTTTTCCTTGCATAACTTCTAAAGTGCTCCCTGTCCTTCTTCTTCCTTCTCCTTCTTCCTTCTTCTCCTTCTCCCTCTTCCTCTCTCTCTCTTATAAGGCAACACATGTAGAGAAGCGAAGTGTCACACTGACTAAATAAATGACCCAGCAACGAACTGAACATCAGTTGTAAGTCAGCACACTCATGCCTCATTTAGACTTTCACCATCAAAATGAAAGAATTCAAAAAAATTGTAAAAATTCTTTTGAAAATTTATAAAACTATATTTCTCACTTTTTACAGGATTTGCTTAAAATATTTACATTAGTTACCCTATTTAATTATGTCATCCATCTCATGGACAATGCACACCTCAACTATTCTAAATGACCATTTAGAAAAATCCTTTTATGTAGAGTTTTAACCCTGGAACCTTCCCATGAATTTCTTCTAACATAAGTTTTGAAAGCACTGTGGGTGTTACCAACAAGCCCCATCCAGATGGTTCCTGACTTACAATTGTTTCATTTACAATTATTTTTACTTCAAGGTGATGTGAAAGCAATACACATTCAGTAGAAACCATATTTTAGTACACATACAACCATTTTGTTGTTCACTTTCAGTACAGTATTAATAAATTACATAAGATATTGAATACTTTATCATAAAATAGACTTCATGTGAGATGATTTTGCCCAAGTGTAGGCTAAGTGTAGCCTTAGCGTAGTGCTGTTCTGAGCACGTTTAAGGTTAGGCTAAGCTATGACATTTGGTAGGTTAGGTGTGTTAAGTGCATTTTAACCTTACACAGTTTTCAATGTAGGATGAGTTTGCTGGGATATAACCTCATTGTAAGTCGAGAAGCACCTGTACAAAGGTTTAATATTTTGCTACAAGTCTAAGAGAGCAGCACAGGGAGATGAAGACCTGTTACTAGAGGATCTAATCTAAGAGAGCAAACTTTAGAATGAATAAAAACAAAACGGCTATTTTCAATAAAAAGTATTAGTTTTACATTTTACCTGCCCTTATCTATGTCTTCTTTTTGAATCACTGCCGAAGTGTGGAAATTCCTAGAGATTTCCCCTGCTTGGGTATAAAGCACGATAGACAGCCTACAGTTAGAGTTGAGTGGGTTTTCCAAACTGAGACAAGATCACAGGCTGATATTAACTAGGAGGCAGAACCAGCATTAGCTTAGTTTGTGAAGAAAGGTGACATTTTCATTACAGAAAAGCTAACAGGAAAATTCCAGCTTCTTCTAACATTCTACATAGGTAGTAACATTCCACAAAAGTCAAGAAACCTGAACCCTAAAGTACCCTGTATCCATGCAGGAAAAGGAACAAAGCAGTAACTGCCCTAAGAGAAGTGATTAGGTGTTGCTGACTATGGTTCCTGTAGATTTCTGAGTAGCTATTTGCAATCTATGTACTTAATGTTGGATTGCACATGTTATATATTTTCTGTGAATTAAGCCTCTTAGCATAACTTTCTAGCAAAACTAAATGTCCTGTAATTCACACATTTCCAAAAGTGCTGCAAAGTAGCAAGAGCTGAATATGCCACCCAGCAATATTCCACGAAACTAATTAACTGAGGGAATTCATGAAGGATTGCATAGATTACTGTGCCTCAACAATAAAGTAATGAGACTGGTCCACAAGGCATACATACAAATCACATCTATCTGGTGTGTATTGATTTATGCACACATTTTAGAAGATCTGTGTAAATCCTACCTGGCTCAATTCTTTCCTTTTTGCAAAGCATATCCTACCAATACAACTGAACATCGTATTTTTCTTCTCTTCACTTTTTTTTACATGCCACTCACTTAAAATCTAGCTATCTTGTTATGTTTGTATGTATTAACCATTCAAAATGGCCTTTTACATTAATATGAAAACCATATTAGTTATCTATCGCTGCATAACAAATCACCCCAACATTTTGCAGCTTAAAACAACATTTAGTATCTCATACAGTTTTTGAGGGTCAGGAGTGGCTTAACTGGGTTGTACTGACTCATGTGTTTCATGAGGTTTAAGTCAAATTCTTGGTCACTTAAAGCCTTTACCTGGGCTGGATAATATACTTCTAAGCACACTCTTGTGACCTTTGTTAAGTCTTAGTTCCTCACTAGTTGTTGGCCGCAGGCCTCATTTTTTTTACCATGTTAAAGCAGAGATGCCTCTCAGAACAAGGCAGTTGGCTTCACCCAGAGAAAGCTGACGAGAGAGAGGAGAGAGAGAGAGGGATAGAAAGAGAGAGAGAGGCCAGGATGGAAGCCATGGTGTCTTTAATAATCTAATCTTTGAAATCACAGTAGCATCACATTTACCATAGTCTATTGGCCACACAGGCCATATGGGAAGGGACTATACAACCACCTGAACACAGAAGGCAGGGATCAGTGCAATATATCTCACTGGTAGAGCATTTGACTACAGAAGGCAGGGATCATGGGAAACCCTCATAAGGACCAGCTACCACAAAAACTGTGCTTTATTTCTTTTCACCACAACCTCTTTCAGGTATTCTAACACGATGCCTTGTTTGAAATAAGGAATCAATAAATATTTGTTAATTTTTTTATCATCCCCCATTTCCACAAAATATTCTGTTTATTATTTTATTCTTCATCAACTATCACTGCTTTTAAGCACATTGATAATATCAAAGTTATTCTTAGCCTATTAACATCTAGGGTAATAAACTAAAAATAAAAGAATATGGATGCATTTTACCATAAAATATACATGTGTCTTTTAGTTAAATTATTCAGTTATACTTTATCTTTGTTTCTCAATATTTATTCATACAAAAAAATGTTTATCACCACTCACTAGTTTCCAGGGATATGAAATTACAATAAATTTTTATGAATATTATGGTAAAGGAAACAGTCATATAGAATCATACATCTTGGAATACTTTTTTCTCTGTGACATTTAGCACAATTTAAAGATATAAGATTAATGATAGAAAACAGGTTTACATACATAAATAGTATAAAAATATACTAATATTTCAAGGAAAATTAAATTATGTTTCTGCAAACTTATGATAGTATGATTTGTACCAAAAACTCATGGCGATTAGATGTCAAATTTGATATTACAGTATAACATTTAGATATGATTCTCCTATGCATTATTGTAAGAGAAAGGAAGAAAATGAGCATATAGTATCATGTACAAGCTGGGTTAGGAGATATTGTTGGTAATTTACATACTCTCTAAATATTCACCTCATATTTCTTAAAAGGTTCCGAGACTGCTCAGATTTCTATCTCTCCCCACACAATTCAGAGCTCCAATAATTTTACTGTTAAAATCTTTTTTGGGTGATTAGTTCAAAACATCATTTTTTAATATTTAACCTGAAAATTTCATGAACACAGTGACAAGGTCAGACTTAGGAACAACATGGAATTAAGTTAAATGTCCATTAACTTTATTCTTTGTAGTGGGTTGAATGGCAGCCTCCAAAAAGATATGTCCGTGTACTAATCTTTGGAATCTGTAAATGTGATCTTATTTAGAAAACAGATCTTTGCAGATGTAATAACTACATTAAATATATTGACTTGAGTTCATCCTGAATTATTTGGTGGGTCCAAAATTCAATGATATGTGTCTTTATAAGAGACACACTGAGACACGCAGAAAGAAAAACAGAAGCCTGTATGAAGATGAAGGCAGAGATTGAGGTTATGGAGCTATGGAAACGAAGGAACCCCTGGAACCACCAAGAAGCTAGAAAAGGCAAGGAAGGATGCTCCTCTAAAGCCTTCAGAGGAGAATGCAGTTATGTCAGAAAACAGAATGAAACCCTGTCCCTCAATGGTCAGACAACAAATTTCTACTGTTTTAAGCCACCTAGTTTGTGGTGATTTGTTACAGCAGCCACCCAGCCTAAATAGTATCCCAACTCTAATTGACATGTTCTTTTTGCAGCAGGCTCAGGCTTTCCAAAGTCAGTGCTAGCACTTGCACTAACTCTTCCCATTGTGAACATCTGCACTAACTTACCTTAATAATTCCAATACCTGCACTACTCAAATTTTCTCCTCACATAGGGGTAAGCCTGTTTAGTGAACTAATTCAAACAAATAGTTAATGGTATAAATATGTGGACTGATCCATTAGCATGTGCTATGATTTGAATGTGTCCAGGAAAAATTTATGTATTAAAAGCTTGATCCCCAATGCAACAGTGTTGGGATATGGAGCTAATAAAGGGTTATTGAGTCATGAGGGCTCATAAAGGCTGATTGAGGTCATTATTGCTGAAAAGGGTTAGGTATCATGAGAGTATGTTGTTATGAGCCTAGTCTGGACCTTGGTGCCTGTATCTTACACACAATCTCTTGTCCTTCTGCCTTCCATTAGGGGATGATACAACACAGAGGCCCTAACCAGATACCAGTTCCATGCTCCAGCATGTGAGAAATACATTTTTTCTTTATCAATTGCCCAGTCTGTTATAGTAAAAAAAACAGACTAAGATGCCACGTTATCCTTCACAGATAACATAAATAGGACCTTTCCAAGGGCTTTGTTTCATAGTGTTTAATAGTCAGACTATTGAAGCATGTCAGTGTTTAATAGAAATCCACTCTAACCACTTAATAATCTCCCCTTCCATGCATAGACTCCATCAGTAAACTGCAGAAGATGAATGAAAGCAAATATTTCAATAACAAAAAAGATTGTCTCTGAAGACATCATGACAAGGCTGGAGAATGAGAAAAACAAGGTAGATACTGACTAGAAGCTTGCAGAGGTGTGTTTTCCAGACTGTGATTCAAAGAAAAAATTGTTTCAGGAAATGCTCTCCAGGGAAAGCATTATCTAGTAGAACAAACTATTTTGTAAAACTCTATTTTGGAGATAAACATGTATATAAACATGTGTTGTTTAAAAAAAAAAAGGAAAAACAGAGAGAAAAAGAGGAGGGGGGGAGAGAACAAAGGGGGAAAAAAGAAGTGAGGGGAAAAAAGAATGAGAGAGAGAAAAAAGAGAATCTTAATTATCATTCCAGTATACATACTACTAATTTAGTTGGGGTTGTCACGTCAAGGTAGGACTTTGGAGTAATACAGACAAACCTGTTTTCAATCCACCTACTTACTAGCCAAGTAATCTTCAGCAAATTACTTAGCAGTTTTAGCTTCTTGATATGAAAGAATGGGGTTACCTGTTACGTTATATTGTGTTTATTTGTTGTAATTCATGTAGAACATATGTACTTCTTACAAGCAGTCTCTACTGTAGTTATAGTTCTCAGTAGTTTGAGATTTTTATGGTTATTACCATCACCAGTAACAGAGGCTATAGTAGCCAACATCTCTGTTGCCGTCTGTCTCAACTATTGAAATGCAATTATCATCAGGAGACTTAAGTTTTGAAGTCAAACCATAATTGATCCCAGCAGAGGTGACAAAATAGAGTTGTTAATTTAACAAAGGGAGGCTCTACAAAACCTGAAATAATTTATCAGCATATCTAAAGAATACATTAATCTCTCAGATAGGGCATTGGACTGCCTTGAAACCTTAGAAAAAGGAGAAGTATAAAGATCAGCTCAGCACTGATGTCCAGGAGGGAGAACCATAACCAAGATTCTCAAATATTCTGGTGCTTGAGCAAAGACAAGAAGATTGTTGACCTAACTATGGAATCATTGTCACACAACTTAAAATGGTCCTTTTAACACAATGGTCCTGAGTTATAAATGTTTGAATTAAGCTGTCAAACTATCTTATCCTGGTGCCATTAAATACTGAATTAATTCATTATTTAATTCCCTGTACTGAGTTGAATAGTGCTCCAACAAAATTCACATCTGCTTGGAACCTGTGATTGTGATCTTCAGAGGAAATACGGTCTTTGTGTGGTCTTTGAAAATGTAAGCAAGTTAAGATGAGGTCATACTGAATTAGGATGTGACTTGTGTCCCAGTAAGAGGGAGTTTGGGACACAGAACCACATGGAAAGAATGCCATTTAATGATGCAGGCAGAAATTAGAGTGATGCATCTACAAGCCACGGAATACTCAAGGATTGCCAGATATCAGAAGCTAACAAGAGGCAAGAAAGAATCCTCTCTAGAGCCTTCAGAGAAAGCATGGCTTGACTACATCTTGATTTCAAACTTCTAGATTCTATAACTGTGAGAGAATAAATTTCACTTGTTTTAAGCCATCAGATTTTTGGTAAGTTATTATGGCAATCCTGGGAAAGTGGGCATGCCCCTTTCTTATGATATGTGTTTATCAAGCAGTTTTCTGGATAAGAATTAGTTGTCCAAGTAAGCAGATATATATGCAGGTAATAATACTTATACATACATGAGTTTTAGAATTTCCATCTCTATGACAATTTCATATTTGCAAATCAGCATTACAGCTTTTATCCATCAGCCTTATGAACTTGTTAAGTAGAGTCTATCACTGAAAGATAAACCTGCTTTTATAGGACATGGACATGGACAATATAAGGTGTTTGTTTGTTTGTTTGTTTTGTTTTGTTTTGTTTTTTGAGACGGAGGCTCGCTCTGTCGCCCAGGCTGGAGTACAGTGGCGCGGTCTCGGCTCACTGGAAGCTCCACCTTCCGGGTTCCCGCCATTCTCCTGCTTCAGCCTCCTGAGTAGCTGGGACTACAGGCGCCCGCCATTACGCCCGGCTAATCTTTTTTATTGCTAGTGGAGACGGGGTTTCACTTTGTTAGACAGGGTGGTCTCCATCTCCTGACCTCGTGATCCACCCGCCTCGGCCTCCCAAAGTGCTGTAATCCCAAAGGATTACAGGCGTGAGCCACCGCTCCCGGCCAATGTGAGATTTTAAAATGCCCTCCTCTGTGGCAACAGATAATAAATGAAGCTCTGCTTTAGGTCCACTAAGCCTTGTGATCTTTCTCTTTTTTATCCCAGTGCCCTGCTTCATACCATCATTTCCTCTATGATATTTTTGTTGACAGAGCAGCAAATAATTTGTCTTCATCAGAAGGCTGGACTAAATAAGGAGAGAATAATGAGTTTCAAGTTACATACATAGCAACTCCTCAAACTGCAATGCAGTGGAAAAAAGAAAAAGAATATTCAAGAACAGTGGGACGATTATAAAAGATGTGGCATATGTATACTACAATACTAGAAAGAGAGTTGTTAAGTATTAACTCACATGATCACGAGGTCCCACAATAGGCCATCTGCAGGCTGAAGGGCAAGGAGAGGCAGGCAGTCTGAGTTCCAAAACTGAAGAACTTGAAGTCCGATGTTTGAGGGCAGGAAGCGTCAAGCACGGGGGGAAGATGTAGGCTGGGAGGTTAGGCCAGTCTCTCTTTTCACATTATTCTGCCTGCTTATATTCTAGCTGCAGTGGCAGCTGACTAGACTGTGCCCACCCAGAGGGGTAGGTCTGCCTTTCCCAGCCCACTGACTCAAATGTTAATCTCCTTTGACAACACCCTCACGGACACACCCAGGAGCAATACTTTGTATCCTTCAATCCTATCAAGTTGACACTCAGTATTAACCATTACAGTTCTCCAGTTGAGAAAGGTATATACCTACTAGAATTGAACAGTTACGTAAATGATAGGGATGTTAGGAGCCAGACTTCTCTCTGTTCAAGTAGAAGTTTACAGATAAGCAAGAAAACAAGTCTAGAATGATCTGGTAATTGAGTAGAGTCGAAGACATCAGGACGAACTCTTATTTAGCTTAAAATAGATACATATATTACTTCTGCCTGCTCTTATCCAAAGTCCATTCATTTTTCAAGGCCCAATTCTCCATCTGCTTAATCCATAATTATTTGCCTAAATGCTCAAGTATTCATTAAATTTCTGCTGCACTTATATCCTGAAGCAAACATCCTGGAAATTGCTATGCATTATTAGGTATTATATAGCAATATTTTAATTTTTAGAAATAATATTACTTTTTTCTTTTGCTAACTTTTACATTCCCAGAAGATTAGAACCAAGTACTTCTTTGATCTAGCTTCTGTTATATAATAAAGTGACAAACATATACCAGGCAATAAAATAAGGAATACTCCCTGAATTATGAATAATAGTGTGACCCAATCTGCTCACTGAAGAAATAACTTATATGCAACATTTTTATACAGTGGCTTTATATGGAAGCCATTGTAGAAAATGTTTCTGCTAAGTTCCTTAATGGAATATTTTCTTCATTATTTTAGTAAAAGTAATATTTATATTAATATTGTATTCATATTAATGTTTATATTTGAACATTTTCTCACCATCAAAACTTTGTCATATAAATGAGACGTTGCATGTAACAAAGAACATGCTTGTTTTTGATGAACAAGTTAAATATTCACAAAAATTAATTATGTATTAAACCATAAATAAAACCTTAATAAACTTAAAAGATTCAACTGTATATAGATTATGCTCCCTGATCATGATGCCATAAAATTAGGAATGAATAGTAAAAGGATGGCTACAGTAAAAATATTCATATTTCTGATTGCCAGTCTCCAGTAAGGGTTTTTTGTTTTTTTTTTTAACAACTCCTTAACCGAAAACAAGTGTAAACAAAGTTAGAAACAATAATCTTCACAAAGGCATCATGAATATGATGAAATATTTAAAAATGCTCAGCCCACAATCTGAAAGAGAATAAAAACAAGAGAGACAATAAAAGATCTAAGCCACTTAGCCACTAGTGACTATAAGCACCTGAAACCCTCATAGTGTTACTGAACTTGATTTATCTCATCAGGATTGTCAATAATTTATCTCCATTCATACATTTAGCTTAAAGTGATCCTGGGTTGTTCATATTATTGAGCACTTGAAAGAAATGAATATATTTCCTTTCTGGAGAATACTACCTCTATTTTGGCCCTCCCCAAATCCTCACAAGTAATTTTTATGGAAATAAATTAGATGGTAAAATATCATCACACACAATAGAAAACAAGGCAATATGTGTGAGATCCAGCAGGAACAACAGAAAGTAGAAACAGACCAAAGTACGCTTGAGAAAATCAGATTATCAGACACAAATTGTTTGCTTTATCAAGAAAACAAAAACAAACTCAGCTGGGTGAGGTGGCCCATGCTTATAATCCCACCACTTTGGGAGGCCGAGGTGAGCAGATCACTTGAAGTCACGAGTTCAAGACCAGCCTGGCCAACATGGTGAAACCCCATCTCTAATAAAATTACAAAACTCATCTGGGTGTGGTGGCATGTAGCGGTAATTCCAACTACTTGGGAGGCTGAGGCAGAATAATCACCTAAACCCAGGAGGCGGAGGTTGCAGTGAGCTGAGATCATGACACTGCACTCCAGCCTGGGTGAGGGAGTGAGATTCAATCTAGAAAAATAAAAAACAAAAACAGAAACGAAAAAACAAGTCTATTCTATTGGGGCCAAGGGGAAGGAAAAAACAACTTAAAGTTATCAGAATATAACAGAAAAGTATTTTTTAAATGTATACCATATTATAAGAAAAGTAAAATTATAGAAGTAAAAGTTGCAGTAACTAAAATTTAAAACTGAGTGAATGAATGTGGCAGCAGATCAGTCATAAAAGAAGAGAGAATTAGTAAATTGGAAGCTGAGCCAGGAGAATTCTGAAAATAGCACAGAGAGAAAAAAATAGGTGGAAAATATGAGAAAGAGACTAAGAGATATAAATTAAAGTTAGATGATTTAAAATACATTTAACTTCAGCTTGGAAACAGAAAGGGCAGAAAAATATTTAAAGAGAAAACAAGAACATACATCAGATCCAAACAAAACATCCATCAAATTCCAAGTATGTTAAAGAAAAATAAATCCAAACTTTTAAATATTTTAGTGAAATTACAGAAAATAAAAGACAAAGAGAAAACAACACCAAGAATAGCCAGAGAAAGACAATAGGAGTATTAGATTGCTATAGAATTATAAAGACCAAGTAAAGACATATCATGCAAATATTAATCTCAAAAAAGTTGATATTGGATAAATGTTTTGGAAGAAGTAGAGTCTTGTAACAGTATAAAGTTTTTAACTCATCAGAATAGTACGAGTTGAATTCATATATTTTGAAATACACAGCCTTAAAATGAATAAAGAAAAAAATACACAAAGACTCCTTTCAGGAATCATTTCTTTAGTTCCTACTAGAGAAGCATCTTTTACCATGTGGCATACCAGAAGCCACAAAGAGGAGGTGCAGCATTCTGTCCTAAGTGTGAAGTGGACGCCTGGTGTTGCTGTGTTGCAATTGCCATTTGCTAATGATGACCTTGCTTTTCTTACTTAGAGTAAGACATAGAGAAGGCAGTCAGCCTGAGCAATTTCCATTTATGAAAGCAAAAAACAAAAACAAAACCACTCTAGATTTGCAAACCAAAATAGACTATAATCAGAGTGGAAAATTTTAACATAACTCTCAGTAATTAACAAAACAATCAGACAAAAACATCAGTGAGTTTATAGAAGGCATGAACATACAAACACAACCACAATAATAGAATAATGAACTTTATTTTTTAGCACACCTGGACCACTTACAAAAATTGATTTTGTACTTGACCACAAAATCTCAACAATTATTAGAAGACTGATATAGTATAATATTCTCTCATCACAAAACAATTAAGTTAGAAATAATGAAATAACTTCTAAAAATGTCCTGTAGTTATAAATTTAAAATTGTATTTGAAAGTACTCATGAAACAACACTTTAAAAAAAACACAGAAATTATAAAATACTTTCATCTAAACTTTTCTTTTTTTATTATGCTTTCAGTTCTAGGATACATGTACACAACGTATAGGTTTGTTACATATGCATACATGTGCTGTGTTGGTTTGCTGCACCCATTGACTTATCATTTATATTAGGTACTTTTCCTAATGCTATCCCTCCCCCATCCCTCCACCCCATGACAGGCCCCAGTGTGTGATGTTCCCATCTTTTCTAATCTTTGTAAATGCAGCTAAAACCATATTTAGGGGAAAATTTAAAATCGTAAACAATACATTATAGAGAAAGAAACCTGAAAACTAATGAGGTAAGGGTCCATCTCAAGAAGTTAGAAAAATTATAACAGATAAACCCAAGGAAATAGAATGAAGAAAAACTTTATTAAGAGCAGAAAGTGATGAAATAAACAAATACAATGGAAAGGATCAACAGAACACAAATTTTATTTTTGCATATTGTTAATAAATTGTCTAACTCAGCAGAAACTAAATTAAAGAAAAAGAGATGAGTAAGCAATATCAGTAATGAAATAGAGCACAAAACTGCAAATGCTATAGACATTAGAAGAACATATATATATATATATATATGTATTTGTGTGTGTGTGTGTGTGTGTGTGTGTGTGTGTGTATGTATATTATATATATATATAAACCTTGGCTGGGCACGATGGTCCACACCTGAAATCCTAGCACTTTGGGAGGCTGAGGTGGGTAGATCACCTGAGGTCAAGAGTCCAAAAACAGCCTGGCCAACATGGTGAAACCCCGTCTCTACAAAATACAAAACTTAGCTGGACACAGTGGCAGGTGCCTATAAGCCCAGCTACTCGGGAGGCTGAGGCAGGAGAATTGCTTGAACCTGGGTGGTGGAGGTTTCAGTGAGCCGAGATGGTGCCATTGCACCCCAGCCTGGGCGACAAGAGTAAAACTCCGTCTCAATCAATCAATCAATCAATCAATGAATATTTTTAAAAAGAAAAAAATTTATACCAATCAATATGAATGCTTCAGATACTTATAAAATATACCAAAGTGTCTGTCTAAAAAGGAAATTGAAACACTGTATAGTCCAGAAGATTGAATCAGTAATTTTTTTTCAAAGAAAACTCTAATTCAAGATGTATCTATCAGTAAGTTCCAGAAAAGTTTCAAGGAAGAAATATTTTCTATCTTACCCTTCCACGAGGGACAGGGGTGCAGGGAGAAACAGAGAAAGAAGAACGGTCCAATTAATTCCACTGGGCCAAAAGTTCTTCACACTGAACATTACCACACTGCACTTTCAAGGTCTCTCAATCTTTCTTTCCAGTTTGCATTATGTTTAATACTGAGTATGGCATATTCTCAAAATTATTTTTTCTTATTGATATTTAAAAAGTTATATTCTTATTGATGACAATTTCTTCTGCAATGTCTTAAGTGTAGTCACAGAGAAAGGAAAAAAATAAAAGTAGTCACTTTAAAAATATTTGGTACTGGCAGCTCCAAATATGGCAGTGGTTAACATTTGAAATCTCCAAACTCATTAAACTCTTTAAAAATTATATGTCACAGTAGTCTCTATAAAAGGGTAAAAAATGATTTATTTTACAATGTTGCCGTATGTATCATACCTCTTCCCAGCCTTTTTAAGATACCTTCAATAGTTTGCAAAAATGTATTTAACTGTTTCCATAACATGAGCTAACAGAAAAAACGTATTTATGTATCCTTAAGGACAGAACTTTTAGATTAAAATATTTCTACGTGAATCTGTGATTATTTAAAGAGTCCAAATTAAGTAATTTGAGATAACCTTGGAGGATTTTAAAATGAAAAGGAAAATATCAATTTTTCTATTATCTACCGAGTTCTTCATATTTGGTTTATGCAATTTAAAAAGTAAGATCTGAACATCAGTACAAATAGGAGAAGTATTAATAAAGCCTGGGACCTTAGAAGATCAACACTGACACCCTCTCATTCCCGTTATTCAGTAAAGTTTATGAAATGTTTGGTAGAAGGGGATATCTTGTGAAAGCACCTAAGGGGATTGTCGACACGTTGTGATAATACGTAGACTACACACAGGTTAGAAGATGAAGACAAAAGGAGTAAAGAGAAACCCCATACTTACAAAAGTGTCTGAACGTTGGAATCATCGGAGTTCTTGAATCTTAGGTGAGGTTGTAGGGCTTGCATAAGTCATAAAATTGGGGTTGGAGAATTGTTTAAGGTGGTTTTTGCCCAAGTTTTTTATTGTGGTGAGATACACATAAAAAAAATTGAGCATCTTGACATTTGTAAGTAATAGTTCAATAATACTAAATACGTTCATGATGTGCAACCATCACCACCACCTACCTTCAGAACTCTTTTCATCTTGTAAAACTGAAATTCTATAACCATTAAACAATAACTCCCCATTCCTCCAAACTCCAGCCCCTGTCAATCACACTATATTTTCTACTGCTTATTATAATTTTAGTCCTTACATTTAGGTCCTTGAACCATTTTGAATTTTTATTTTAATTTTTGTATATGGTGTTGAGGGTCTGACTTCACTTTATAGATCGATAGATAGATAGATCGATTGATCGATCGATAGATAGATAGACAGATAGATAGATAGATAGAGATACATAGATATCTAGTTTTCCAAGCACTGATTGTTCCTTTACCTCATTGAATGGCCTTGGCCCCCTTGTCAAAAACTATTTGACCATATAGGTGATGGTTTATTTTTGAGTTTTCTATTATTTTCCGTTGCTCTATCTCTCTGTCTTTATGCCAGTACTATACTTTTTTTTTATTATGATAGCTTTGTAGAAAATTTTGAAATCAGAAAGTTTGAGTCCTCCATCTTTTCTCTTTTCCAGGTCATTTTGATTATTCAGAGTCCCTGAGATTTCATATGAATTTTTAGATGAGTTTTTCTATTTTTGTAAAAATACCATTGAGATTTTGATAGGGATTACATTGAGTTTGTAGATTGCTTTGGGTACTATTGAAATCTGAATGGGATTAAGTCTTCTAATCCATGAGCATGGGGTGTACTTACATTTATTTTTGAATTCTTTATTTCTTTTAACATGTTTTGTAATTTTTATTGTACAAGTGCTACAGTCTGAACGTGTTACCCCAAACTTTCTGTGTTGAAACCTAATTCCCCATGTGATGATATTAGAAAGTGAGGCCTTTAGGAGGTGATTAGATCATGAGGATGGAGTACTTGTCAATGAGATTAGTGCCCTTATGAGGGGCTGAAGAGACCAGAGTTTTCTCATTTAGCCATGTGAGGATTCAGCAAGAGGACTTTCACAAACGGGAAAGCAGGCCCTAACCAAACAGAATCTGCTAGTGCTTCCGTCTTGGATTTCCCAGCCTCCAAAGCTGGGAAAAATAAATATCTATTGTTTACAAGCTACTTACTTTATGGCATTTTGTTATAACAGCCCAAACAGACTGAGACAAGTCTTTTGCCTCCTTAGTTAATTCCTAAGTATTTTGTTGGTTTTGATGATATTATAAATTTAATTTTTAAAAAACTTTTCAGATTGTTCATTTTTAGCATATAGAAATGTGACTGATTTTTGTGTGTGGACTATATATCCTGTTGCTTTGCTGAATTTATTAGTTCAAACTTTAGGGATTTTTTATATAGTTCTATATATGAGATCATATAATCTGCAAATAGAGATGTTTATTTCTACCTTTCCAATGTAGGTACCTTTTATTTCTTTTTCTTTCCTGATTGCTCTGGCTAAAACTTCCAGTGCTGTAACAAATAGAATTGGTAAAAGCAGCCATCCTTGCCTTGTCATGTTTTTAGAGGAAAAGCTTTTATTCTTTCACCATTGAGTATGCTGTTACCTGCAGGATTTTCATATATGACTTTTATTATACTGAGGTAATTTTCTTCTATTCCTAATTTGTTTAGTTTTTGTATCATGAAAAGGTGTTGAATTTTGTCAAATGCTTTTTCTAAATCAACTGAGATGATTATATGGGTTTTTTTTCTTCATTCTTTCAATGTAATGCATTATACTGGTCAATTTTTATATGTAGAGATCATTCCAGGAATAAATCCCACTTGGTCATGGGGTGTAATCCTCTTAATTCACTGCTGAATTCAATATGCTGGTATTTTATTGAAGATTTTTTATATTGATGTTTATTAAGGATATCTATAGTTTTCTTTTTGTGTAGTGTCTTTGTCTAGCTTGGGTATCTGGAAAATACTGGCCTCATAGAATGAGTTAGAAAGTGTTCTCTCCTCTTCAATGTTTTGAAAAATTTATAAAGGATTGGTATTAGTGCTTCTTAGAATATTTGGTAGCATTCACCAGTGAAGCCAGCAGGTCAAGGGCTTTCTTTATTAGGATTTTTAAAATTATTAATTCAATCTTCTCACTAGTTATAGGTCTATTCATACTTTAACTTTTTTGTAATTAAACCTCGGTAGGTCTTATATTTCTAGAAATTGATTCATTTCCTCTAGGTTATCAAATTTGTTAGCATACAATTGTTCATAATACACTCTTACAATCCTTTTTGTTTCTGTAGAATTCGTAGTAATATTCCACTTTTATTTCAGATTTTAGCAATTTGAGTCCTACTCTTTGTTCTTATTAGCTAGCTAAAAGGTTTCTCGATTTTGTTGACCACTTCAAAGAACTAGCTTTGGTGCTTTGATTTCATTAGTTTTGGGTTTCATCACATTCTGTACTGCTTTTCTGTTCTCTATTTTGTTCACTTCCTCTCTGCTCTGTCTTATTTCCTTTCTTCCGCTAGCACTGGGTGTATCTTGCTTTTCTTTTGCTAGTTCCTTAAATTGTAAAAGCTTGGTTGTTGATTTGAGATTTTTCTTGATTTTTAACATAGTCATTTATAGCTGTAAATTTTACGCTTTGCGCTCACTGTGTTCCATAAGTTTTGGTATCTTGTGATTATGTTTTCATTCATCTCTTAGTTTTTTTTTAATTTTTCATGTGATTTTTTTCTTTGATCCATTGTGTTTAAGAATGTATTAATTGGTTTCCAAAAATTTGTGAATTTTCCTCTTTCCTTTCTTTTATTGATTTCATACTTCATCTTATTCTGGTCAGAGAAGACACTTTGTATGAATTATATCTTTTAAAATCTATTGAGACTTCATCTGTGGCCTCACATATGGTCTATCCTGGAAAATGTCGTATGTGGACTTGAGAAGAATGTGTCTGTTATTGTTGTGGGGTAGAGTGGGCAGTATATCTGTCAGATCTTGTTGGCATACTGTGTTGTACAACACATGTATTTCCTTACTTCTCCCTGGTTGTTCTGTACATTGAGAATTTGATTTTATGTCTCCAACTATTATTGTAGAACAAGTTCTCCCTTCAATTCTATCAGTTTTTTAAATATATTTTGATGGTCTGTCATTAGGTATGTACATGTTTATAATTGCGATATCTTCTTGTTGTATTAAAACTTTTATAACTTAAAATGTCCTTCTTTGTCTTTTCTATTTTTTTTAATTTAAAGCTATTTTGTCTAATATTATTATAGTCACCTTGCTCTCTTTTGGTTACTACCTGCATGAAATATCTGTTCTCATCCTTTACTTTTAATCTATTTGTGTCTTTGGATGTAAATTTAATTCAAATATAGGAAGCAGGCAGTTGGATTATGGTTTTTTAATCTGTTCTGCAAATCTCTGTCTTTTCATTGGATATTTTAAATTATTTTCATTTAAAGTAATTGCTGAGGCTGGGCACAGTTACTCATACCTGTAATGCCAGCACTTTGGAAGGCTGAGAATCACTTGATTCCTTAATCACTTAATTCCTCCCTCATTTGTGAAGGATAATTTTGCTAGATACAAGACTACTGATTGACAGTATTTTTCCAAGCAGAACTTTGAAATATTTGCCCACTCCTGGCCAAAATGGTGAAGCCCCGTCTCTACCAAAGATACAAAATTGAGCCAGGTGTGGTGGTGCATGCCTGTAATCCCAGCTACTTGGGAGGCTGAGGTAGGAGAATCACTTGAATCCGAAAGGCAGAGGTTGCAGTGAGCCAAGATCGTGCCACTGAACTCCAGCCTGGGCGACAAAGAGACTTTGCCCCACACCCCTATAAATAAATAAATAAATAATACAATAAAATAAAATAAAGTTACTGCTGATAAGTAGAAACTTACATCTGTCACCTTCCTATTTGTTTTCTATATGCCTTATAGCTTTTCTGTCCCTCATTTTCTGCATTTCTCTTCTCCTTTGTGTTTAGTTGATTTTTTTTGAAGTAAGACATTTAAAGTTCTTTCTTATTTTCTTCTGTTTGTATTCTATAGCTATTTTATTTGTGGTTATCATGGCAATTACATTTAACAACATAAAGTTATAAGACTGCAATTTAAATTTATACCAGCTTAACTTCAAAACACAAACATTGCTCCTTTATCAGCTTTATCACCACCTTTTGATTGTTATTACGATATTACATTGTGTGCTCCAAACATAAAGAAATACAATTCATTATTTCTTGATATATGTAGAAAACAAAACATGGAGTTACAAACCAAAATTACAATAGTATTAGCTTTCAGACTAAATTTTTTAAATGGAATAATATATTAGATCACATAGAAAACAAAAATTGTCATTACAGATGATTGTTATAATAATATTAGCTTTTCTGATTGTCCATGTGTTACTTTTGTTGAGATATTTATTTCTTCATATGGCTTCAAGTTAATATCTAGTGTCCTTTTATTTCACCCAGCAGGACTCCCTTAAACATGACAAAACAAAGAAACAAACAAACAAAAACCTCCCTAGCTTTTGCTTACTTGTAAATTTCTTAATTCCTCCCTCATTTTTGAAGGATAATTTTGCTAGATACAAGACTACTGATTGACAGTATTTTTCCAAGCAGAACTTTGAAATATTTGGCCACTGCCTTCTGTCCTCTAATGTTTCTAATGAGAAATCTCATAATTTTGTTGAGATACTCTTGTAAATGACAAGTTACTTCCCACTTGCTGCTTTCAAGATTCTCCATCTTTGGCTTGTAAAAGTTTGATTATAATGTTTCTCCATGTAGGTGTCCTTGAGTTAATCTTATCTACAGTTTGTTGAGCTCCTTGGATGTTTATATTCATATCTTTCATCAAATTTAGAAAGTGTTTCACTACTATTTTTTAAAAATATTCTCTCTGGAGCTTTGTCTCTTCTCCTTTGGGACTCCTGCAATTTGTATGTTGATATCTGCTTAATGGTGTCCCACAAATTTCTCAGGTTTAGTTCACTTTTCCTCAAACTGTTTTTCTATTTCTCAGACTTGATAATTTCCAGTGTCCTATCTTTAAGGTCACTGATTCCTTTTTCTCCCTACTCAAATCTGCCTTTGAATATTCTAGTAATTTTTTTTTTCATTTTAACTATTGTATTTTCCAGCTCTATAATTTTTTTTGGTTCACTTATAGGTTTTCTACCATTTTGTTGACATTTCCATTTTGTTCATATATTGTTTTCTTAGCTTTCTCCCTATCTTTAATTATTTGAGCATATTTAAGATAGTTCTTCAAAATCTTTATCTAGTAGATACGCTTTCTGTTCTTTGTCAGGAACAATTTCCATAGTTTAATTTTTCTTTGAGTGGACCATACTTTTCTGTTTTTTTGGGTGTCATGTGATTTTTTTTTTTTTTTTTTTGGCAAGAACTGGACATTTGAATCTAATAACGTGGCAATTCAGGAAATCACAGTCTTTCCCTTCCCCAGAGTTTGCTATTTGCTGGTTTTATTTATTCTTTTTAAATTGTTGTATGCTGTCTCTGTGCTAAGGATCAGCCTGTGATGTAAACTGAAGGCTTTCTCAGGTGTTTCCTGAGTCTGTGCCTTTTCCTGGCAAGTATGGTCACTTTCTAATTTTCCTGTGT
>NW_012117477.1:601367-632040 GCF_000951035.1 Colobus angolensis palliatus
TGTGTGTGTGTGTGTGTGTGTGTGTGAATGCGTGCACATACACATGCATGCAAATATGTTTGAGAACACTGTGGCCCTCAAAACAAAACACAAATATCACTCTTCCCAATCAAAGGAATTCCAGAAATTTATGACACAGGATGATATGAGACTGAACATGTCAATTCTTACTATACATTCAGATGGAGAAGCAACAAAAATAGTACAGTGCCTTACCCACAATATCGTGTTAGCATCCTTTCCTTTACTACTGCAAAACTTCCTCAAACTGCATCAGATTAATTTGGGCACCCCCTCCCTCCACACATATGCAGGATTGTGACTTGGCCAGTTCCGTCCAATAGAGCCATCAAAGTTTGTCTCTCTCCTTCTTGAAGTTCCCCCCAACATCCTTGGATTGCTCTATATAGCTTTTAGTTACGCTTGTAAATAGGCAGACTTAGTCTCATGCCTAATTATCTTTGTCATTACGGCAAGGAAGTTTGAGGTGTAAGAGTAAAGAGGAACTGAGGACACGAAGGAAGAGAGTAGCTATGAGCCAGTAAGCAAGGCTTTGAATTCATTGCTATTGCAAGCAGCATGACAGCATCTTGTAACTCAGAAACAAACTTTAATGTTTTCAGCTCATTCTAAACTTTTTACAGGGCAGCAAGGCCATTATTATTGACATTCTCGGTTTGGGGTTCTTCTATGTCAGAAGCCACAGTCACATTGCTTTCTGACTAAAACCACAAGGTTTGTTTGACTGAATCAGGCTTGATTTGTCAGTCTCTTTTTAGGAGACCATTTTAATCCATATCATCTGCTGTCTATCACAAGAATAATATCTCTTAAGTTTTCCCTCAGTAGGGAGAGTGACTTGTTATCTTTCCCTTCACAAAAAGGTTCTTTAAGCCAAAGGAACTCTAACCTTGCAATGTTTGTTTTATGTGATTTCTGTTATTTTTACTGTGCAGTTTTAACACACTACTCTACCCTCTACTCCAGGGTAGCAAGGCTTGCAGAATTAATTTATCAACTTCCTTTTGTGTCTGTTTCTTATTTTCTCACGAGTTAACTGCATTCACATTTTAAACCAAATCTTAGCATTAAGAGCACTAGTGCTAGCTATTGCCTCATCTATGATTTTCCATGAAAAATCATCTCTCCCATGAAATTCTTCCTGAGAGTACCAAAGCTCTCTTATAGCAGCCAGGACTCACTGCAAAATCCCTGAGACAAAGTGAATTTAAGATTGGCAGCAAAGACTGTAGGCAGTGCTGAACTGTAAGATAGCTCAGCTGTTGCCATTCTTAATGAGCATTATACGTATGCCCGGCCCCTCATCTCTCAAGCACCAATAAAATTTCTAATGATTTATTGGGTTTCTGCCACAGTGTTGATGACAGTCTCTTGTTTCACCTGTGTGAGTGCACATCTCTATAAATATTTTCCAAAGAGGGTCAGAAACATCTGCCCTCTCCCAAGCAAATATTAGTATGAGTTGCTGCAGTGGGGCAAACCAGGGACTCGATGCAGATTGGTAGAAGTACTCCCCACACCCTCCAGCCTGGAAGGCAGTTAGCAACACCAAGGCAGTGTTTGGGTATTTGTCTTAGAACCTGCTTTCAGGCTCCCATCTTGCAATTTGTCTCTCCAATTTCTCCTCATCAATAGAAAATAAAGTAGAGGACCATTTATTGCCTGGTTGAACACACAATTTTGTCAACATTTCATTACTGGTCTCCATGAACTTTACTCAGAGTTTGATAATGAGTCCTCAAGGGACACTCTTCCAGAAAGCCATCTCTCTATAAGAATGTCACCTAGGTTGCCAAGACCTGTCAAAAACTCTTAAAGGTTGGAAATAGACTGTCAAGTTTCATGGATGCTGTTAGATGACACAAGACTCCTGGGGCGGAGGTAAAGGATGGTTTATTGTAATAGCAGAACAAAGGATAAGTATTTGCACTATTTCCCCAAGCCCTGATTCTTTCAGAGCAACATGAATTGGTCTACATGGTACCTGCATTGTATTATAGAAGAGAAAGCCTGAGTTTAGGGCACCTGAATATTTTATATTGTATAATAAATATGCCTACCCTTTCCTCCCAAGGGAGACATGAGTATACTTATTCCATGAGTATAAGCAAACCTGTTACTTCAGAAGGAGATATTAATTTTATGATCCTTGACTGTTCTTTATACAAGTATCCTTTAAAAGATACTCTGGAACAAAGAGCAATCAGTGTGCCTGTTTGCAAGATGTACAGAAACAAACGACCCATGAAGAATTGTCTTCCAACATTTCACCAGTAAATGAAGAGAATTTCAGGAATAAATTGGTTTACCTAGTTGATTTTTGCCACCAGAATTTTTAAGCAACTTTTGGAGCTACAGTCTTCAGAGTTGGAAAACTAGTATATATTATCTAAATCAAATATTAGAAAAGAAAAAAATGAAGTATAATAATGGTATATAAAATAACTGCAAACAAAAATATGTAATGATAGAGACAAGAATGGACAAAAACGAACACCAGGTTAGATCAGCACAATGGAGTAAGAATCTGAAATAAAATGAAGCAAGAATATGTTTTAGCTTTGCAGCTAAAGTCAATTTTGGCAGAATGAGATTTACTACTTCAAATTGTGTCTGCTTTTTGAAAATAAATATTGAAGATGATTCTATGATATTGAATGAGAGCAGGTAAAGACAAATTTTGAAAAAGTAGAGGTAGTTCAATTTTAAGTTTTGAAGTTTAGGAGGTAAGAGAGATAGTATTAAACAGTACAAGAAAAATAAAGGAACACATAAATATCGCAAAGCTAGACTTTGGGGAAAAGAAATAGTTACATTAAAAGAAAGATGGAAAAGATCTGTCTCCTACCAGTTGAACATTTTCAGACTAAATAACCCATTTTATGTGACTCAAGTGAGCCCAACAAGAAACTCACTTAAAATTTGCATAAATGTAGATTAGTCTAGCAACTTCAGATTCAGGAAATTATAAGGACCTTCACTCTGGTAGCATTCTCATTTTCACATCCTAGTTGTGAGTAATGCGAAGAAACAGGAAGAAAGGAGACAGGTACAAAAGAAGAGGAAGAGAAGGGAATAAAGAAAGGGAAAAAGAAAGAAAAGGAAGAAGAGAAGGAGGAGAAAGAAGAAGGGGAGGAGAAAGAGAGATAAAAAGAAGACAGACTAATGGGATAAAAGGATGAAAAGGAAGGAGAAAGAGAAAAATCTTCATTCAATTCCCAGACATATAAGTAACTTATAATTGTTCCAGTAAGTACAGATGAACAAAACACTTTGTTATTGGTGCATTTTGTAAGCTCTAAAAACTAATATATGGTTTGTTTGGTTTCTTTTATTATTAAAAGATAAAAACAGGCTGCAATGACATATCAGTGACACAAATATGGAGGTAGGTTAGAAGCCAGCTTTCATCGTAGTAAATGGCCAAACTCACTCACTGCTACTCTTTTCCATCCAAAGTGAATACATTCTCAGGCTATAGCACGGCAGGGAAAAGGGTTGTCAATATTTGTAATGAATCTTATTGTTAGACTTCTTAAAAGATAAATGATTAAAAGGTTGGAATGCAATGAATTACTGAATTATATTTCAAGAGTTTCCAAATCACATTCAATATTCTCCAGAATATTAGTAAATTTAAATGCATTCACTTGTTGTTTTTAAAGGACATTTGGTTCAATAATTTTAAATTAAATTATTTTATTATGGTACTCTCTTTCAGAGAGTGAGATGATAAAAGGTGTACTGAGTATCAGTTTTTTCCTCAATGTTATTAGAACACTAAAAGATTTATTTATAAAGCTGAAGTTTATTTCAGTATCTCTCATGTATTTATCTATTTTATAAAAGGATACAATGTACTCTAAAAATGTCTGGGTTTATTAATATCATAAACATAGGCTGAACGTTAGATTGTATTACATTTTATATTCCTTAACACATGACAACTTTGAATTTTGTAATGCTCTCCAAATGTATACATATGGACTATTTGACATAAAATTCCTTTAATAACTTCGGAGTCTGTCAGAATTCAGACATTTTGTGTATTGTTTGCCATTTAAAGGAAAATTATTTGCACCATTTTGGTGTACTGACTTGTCTGTTTTGTTTCCTGGAGAGAGTCTACTATGGAACTGAAAAAATATTCAACAATCATTTTGCTCTAACTCTCAGTAAGAAGGAATTGTTTTAATAAGATTGTAAATTAAAGAGTAAAGTAAAATCTTCCGTATTTATCTTGGTCAGTTCAGCTATGTTTCACAACTGAAATTATCTTCTAAGAAGTTACAAACAAAACATTATATACACGGGAACTTCAACGTTGCAGAGGCCTTCACTTACCATTTTAAAATAAAATTTTTTAAAGACAAACTTGACATATACCCAAGTATTAAATGGCTGTTTATAAGATTTTATTTTGCATTATTCAGTATTATGTAAATAAGGCTGACAAGGTTAGTGAATTTGAACACATTTGTTAGATTCCATATGCTCTTATACAGAGGTCCTGAAAATACATTGTGATAAGTTCTTGTTCAATTAGGCCAAATTTCCTCCACTTGGCTAAGCTTCATGGAAACATCATACTTTATTTTCTGCCTACCAAAAGCAGAGTATTTCAAGATATCTACAGTAGCCTAAATGTGATCCTTTTAAGATTGCAACTTTTGTATCCTACTAGTGTTTTTAACATTTATCTTCACTAATATTTAAACAGTTGAATATTTTTTAAAAATAAGAAATAGAAATGTCCTTTCAAGCGTCATGAAGGTCTTGTCATCCTTGAAATAGACTGGTGGAATGTAGGCTACTCTGTCCCTTCATCTTTCCATCAATCTACTGAACAGCATGGCTGCAGTCATTTACACACCAGGAAGAAATAGAGTCCCTGAACCACTGCTTGTTCAGTGTGTTATTTCACTCTCCCAATGTCAGTTGAAAGTGTTTTCATCCTTCAGTGTTTCCTCAGCCTGGCAGAAAAATGGATAATGGATGATGATGTGGATGACAAAGTGCATGGACTCTGAAACTGATGAAGAGGAGAGAAAATTTGATAAGAAAAGCATTTCTGAAGCCACAGCATTATGAAAAATCTCAAACACACAAGTGGAGCCTTACGTTGCTTCTCTGTTACAGAATGCTTTTCTCTCTCAAGCTCATGCCATCCCATCTATTTGCTTAGATACAATGGTAAAAAATGCAGACACATAAAATGTATTACTAAGAAGGATTATTATCATTTTTCCAGTAAGTGTTTAAGGTAAATTCATGAATCCTTACATTTTCAATTTCCATTTTTTTCTCCTCTTTTAGATCACTACGGCAAACTTTCACTATTAACAACAATTCCTATTCTCTAACATAAAAATAAAAGATAGATAAGAAGCAACCTAAACTTACATAAACTAAAATTCTGGTATGTTGTCATGAAAAGTTGCACTGCACATTTACCTGTGAATCAGAGGAGCGTGCCGTCTTTCTGATGGTGAATTGCGGAATGTGAAGAGTCTTGGTTATCAGAAGGAAATAGAAAAAGGTGAGGTATGGTATCAGGAGTGCCAAGAGAACAAAATATGTTTAGTTGATGAAACAAAAAATATTTTATTCATCTGTCATTGTTTTTTCTTCTTTCTCAGTGTTTCTTTCCCATCACCACTCTTGCCTACACACTTTTACTTCCTAGTGTTTTCACCAATGGTGTCTTTGCAGTTTCCCCCCAAATACCTGATCTGTGGTTGGTGTTTTTGTTTCTAGAATGAATGACTTGTTTCCTTGCTTCTAATATTTATTTTTCTTTAAATCTTTGATGACTCACCTATGATGTAACGAGCCCTGTGCTAAGAACACAGCAAGTGCTCTACTATGTGCATAACTAGGAATCACGTAGTTCACATACTCTTTTGGTTTTCACTCAAATACATCCAATTCTTCTTCTCCAGTTTGCCTGATTAAAGTTTATTAGTGCTTCAAATCTCAGCTAAAACATTATTTTCTCCAAGAGTACGTCCTCAAACCTCTAGAGCAGGTTAGATATATTTGCTATTTGCTCCCACACAATCTTGTGTGTAACTGGTTTGTCTTATTAAGAGCTAAATTTCCAGTAACTAATAGTATCATCAGGTAAATGGTGCTTAATATAAATTTTTATTTTAATAGAATAAAAGGAGTACAAACTAAAAAAATTATATTGTTTACTGTAGTTTTATTATCATGTTTCAAAGAAAGTATCACATATGTTTTAGAACTAAGAAGAACAAGCATATACATAAAAATTTAGTTTATACATATACAGATAAATTTTAAAAAGAAAGGTTATATTGTTTATCATAGTTTTATTATCATGTTTCAAAGAAAGCATCACATATGTTTTAGAACTAAGCAGAACAAGCACTTCCTACATAAAAAGGAAGTCAAGATCCTATAAAATATATTAAATCTTCTCTCTCTTCTCCCCAATTTTTGGTTCACTAGATAAGTAACCAAATTGCAGAAATTTTTAAGAAAAGAAAATATATTGAAATTCATTATGATAGATTTCCCTTTTTGTATGAACGTATCCCAATAGCTGAGGCTTAAATGTATGTGTAAGGAAGGTGAGCAAAGTATGTATTGATTTTACTTAACAAGTTGGACAATTAGCATGTTTTTAAAATTTTAATTACTCGTCTCTACCTAGCATTCTCCAACCTGATGGTTCTGCAATTACTGTGAAAGCTCCGTAAATCTGACTAGCATGGAGCTCTGTGTTTAAACCCACGTATCCATCCCAGTCTTTCCTGGCCATTCAACACATAACAGATTCAAATCTTTGCTAATTCATTCACAAAAATCAAAGGCCAGGCTGGAGAGTAGTGCCCTTGAGCAAGAGACATTGCTTCTGTGTTAAGTGTTTATAATATTTGCATTCTATTTAAGTGAAAACTTTGTGCTGTTGAAAATGTTATCTCAAGCTACTTCTAATTATTTTCCAACAACAGTGATGACTGTTTACTATTTCAAATAGATTTTTCGTCAGTCCCTCCTACCATCAAATAATTCTTAAATTCTCTCTATAGGAATGTTTTTCTCTTTAGACCATGTTTCTAGTCAGAGTGAAGCAAAAAGTCCTTGTCATGTGTCCGACATTGCTAGCTATAAAAGGTAAATAGAATAAAATGCTAATCAAAGTCTTAAAAATTCTTCTGTTTCCTTGGGACAATTATTAAAAAAAAACCATTAATATTTTAACAATATAGTTATTATTAATATAACAATAACACAATATGAAATTAAATCATTTTTCCTGCAGGTTAGTTGAAAGATACATGGTGCTCACATACAGCAACATCAAACATTATTTTTGAGCCACAATATTTTTAAAAAATGACAACTTTACTTTTAAACGTAAACATACCCCTTTAGATAGATAGATATAGATAGATAGATATAGATAGATAGATATGATAAGCAGTCTGAGAGTAAGAAAACAATTTCTAAATTTGAATGGATATTGCACGTTGTATTTATTTCCCAGAAATATAAACAAATATTAAATGCTTATATGGATATTACTATAATTGTATATATATAACTGTATGGATATATATATCATATATATAATTGGATATATATATAATTGTGTATATATATAATTGTATATATATACACAACTATATATATAATTGTAAATATATAACTATATGGATATAACCATAGCATATATTTATATAACTATATGGATATAACATATAACTATATGGATATAACCATAATTATATGGCTATAACTATAAAGAAAAAAGATTCATTTTTCTTATGTGAATCACTAAAAAATTAAATTGTTCTGTAATTACAATTTATGCTTCAGTGCTCATAGTTTTTAAATTAAATATCGAATACTTAAGATAATTTGTACATAGGTTTCATGGTTTTCAACCACGTCTAATGAAAGTTTCAGTCTAAACAAAATAAAAACATTTGGGAGGTGATGAATGCTCATCTTCTATTAAAGTTTCCAGTACTTTGTCCTGGAGCTTCTTAAATTTTTACATTCACCAAAAGGAGATATTAGTAGTCAATCATCATTTGTAACTTAAATACTTTTTAAGTATTGTATTACACTATTAGTGTAAGGTATTGTTAGTAAGCAAAACTATTCTTTCGATTTGTCAGAATCTTATTTACACTTTTTATTAAAAAAAACCTTTTACTGAATATAGAATATTAAAAATTTGAAATAAAATGTTGACCCTGGCCGGGCGGCTCATGACTGTTATCCCAGCACTTTGAGAGGCCGAGGCAGGTGAATCACATGATGTCAGGAGTTCGAGACCAACCTGGACAACATGGTGAAACCCTGTCTCTACTAAAAATACAAAAAAAATTAGCCAGTCATCGTGGTTGGCGCCTATAGTCCCAGCTATTTGGGAGGCTGAGATAGGAGAATCGCTTGAACTTGGGAGGTGGAGGTTGCAGTGAGCGGAGATCACACCACTGCACTCCAGCCTGGGCGACAGAGCAAGACTTCATCTAAAATAAATAAATAAATAAATAATTTTTTAAAAATTGACCCTTGAAAATAAAATCAACATACAATTCAGTATTTTTCATTATTTCATGAGCTTGTTCATTTTCTGGTCTCTAAGATTCCTGATAGTAAAGACAGTGTTTACTTCACACACACACACACACACACACACATATGTTTTAAACAGGAGTATACATTATAAGTGTAACTCTTGTCATAAGTTGCTTCAAATAAATGAAAGTCAATAAATAGAAGGCTGCAGATTAAACAAAATATAATACTGACAAAGTGTTGGCATGCTTATGATGTTCTGCTGAGATCTTTAAATAGGAACGTATGTGAGAGGTCATTTACCTTATCGTACAAAATCAGGAACAGGCTAGTTGTAGCAGCAGTTCAAAACTTTTAAGGAAATGCTACTTGTGCATATCAAGTGCACAGCTTACATTATTTCTATTATCAGAGACTATTAATACTAAAATTTTTTTTTAAAAAAATGAGGGCTTTGTTTCATAGTTGCTACTGTTGGCAAAAATGAAATGTTACTTCCACAGCATAAAACTGACAGTTTCTTCACCTTCTAAAAGTGCAGACTATTAACATTTTGTATATAAAACAAGTAAAATTTGAGAGTCTTTTGAAAAATGTAGTCTATAGATGGATAAGTATGTACATAATTGCAAATTGTATAAATTGCATAATAGGCAACACAGATTTTTTTAGTCTTTCTCATTTCTTTCTATGTGACCGTCTTAAAAGTGAATGAAAGATTTACACATATTTCCTTTATCCAACTTTTCCATTACTCTTCCATATTCTCATCTGAGATTATAATTCTTCCCTACCCTGAATGACAGGTACCATATTGTGGAACAAAACATTTCAGGTGATTCTGTCCACTGTTCTAAGGAAAAGTAGAATAAATTCTTATTAATCCTGCAATCCAATTATAAGTTTGAGTGCAATTTGGAGATGTTTCTAGTAACTGATTTGAACCAAGTCTTCAGAATCTTTCTAGTTTTATGCAAAGCTTACCTAAACTCTTCTGAGTAGTGAGAACTTTGGTATTACCCCTTACATACATCCTTTGTGACTAAGGTATTCATCCAGGAAAAGAAAGTCCTTTCTTTTTTTCTTTTTCAGACGGAGTCTCGCCCTGTTGCCCAGGCTGGAGTGCAATGGCTCAATCTCGGCTCACCGCAAGCTCCGCCTCCCGAGTTCAATGCATTCTCCTGCCTCAGCCTCCTGCGTAGCTGGGACTACAGGTCCCCGCCACAATGCCTGGTTAATTTTTTGTATTTTTAGTAGAGACGGGGTTTCACCCTGTTAGCCAGGATGGTCTGGATCTCCTGACCTTGTGATCCCCCTGTCTCGGCCTCCTAAAGTGCTGGGATTACAGGCGTGAGCCACCGCGCCCGGCCCGAGAAAAAAGTTCTTTCAAGTCCTAGTCATAGGAGGACAGTCATTTTCTAAGGATTAAAATGGAAATGGAAACTTAAAAGGTTGGTATTTTCTTACAGGATACCACATTTAAAAATATGTTTTACATAATAGTCCAATTTAAAGGAAAATGCTATCATTATAGACGTAAGATAGTAGTCTTTTATTTTAACTATATACTAATCTTCATGAATACAAAGCAAGGTATGTTCAACTACTAAACCTGAATATTGCAATATTTCCGTATTAAGCTTTATCTTCTTTAACTTTCTCATATACTAAAAGGACCCCATAAGGAGTTGAGAATTTTTAGGATTATAACACATCCTAAGAAACAGTCTGAATACATATACTTTAGTAAATATATATAATCACAAAATGCAACTACCTCTCAAAATTTATTTTAAATCTATAAATAAATCACCATTTCTATTACAGTCCACTGAAAAGACAAAGAAAAAAGTTAGTTTCTCTGCTGAATTTCCTTTTTCATTACAAGGTCAACAGATGTAGGTGGGAGGCTATTTTGGCTTTTCAGTTTCCTGATTGCTGTAGATAGATCAACTATTCACCTTCATGTTGGTGACTTCATTAAATTCTGATATAGAAACTAATTTGAAAAAGGCTGACCTTTAAAATACCGAAGGTGACAAGAGGGTATAGGAAGGAGGTGCAGAAGATGCAACTGAGCAGATCTCAAATCATATTTATGTTTTAAAAGCTACTTTATGAGCTATTCACCTCTCACAACTTAGCTTTTTAATCCAAATTTTAACTTAAAAGTAGCTCCTGCTGACTCAAAAGTGTTATACCACGCAGTGGCCAGGTGGGGGAGAAGTGCAGCCTTATTCCTTTGAAGCTTGGCAGCCAAAGATCAACAGATGTTCACAGGTGGCCATACTTCAAAGGGGAAGCACTGTGTCTCTGTTTCGGTCCAGCCCCTGTAACAGTTATTTTCGCCCCCTCTGGAGGCTTGGAATTGGCTTTCATGTTATATTTTCACTTAAGAAAGTAAATGAAGAGCATTAGAGGCAGATCTTGATTAAAAGAATTTTAAAAGAAGCCAACATCTTGAGAGCACCAGCTACCTTTTAAAAGCACCTATTAATGCAATTGCTGGGTAGAAGGAAAGGTAAGCCTGCAGGGGAGATTTTTAAAAGCAACCCATTACAGGGTTGCATCTGACATTTTAGCAACTAGCTAAATCTCTTCAACAAGCTACAATGGTTGTAGGTAAATTTTTATTCAACATTTTGTAGCTGGGTATCTATGTAGTTAGAATGAAAAACATGCCACAGATGTGAAGTTCAGGTGAAAAGAACTCTGTTATATTAGTTGAAAAACAGCAATGATTAAATTACCCATTAAACATATTTCTACACAATCAACACACAAGAATGTAGTTCCTGAGTACATTTCCATGTAATGTTTGTTGATATATATTTTTATTAATTTTTATTTTATTTTTATATTATATATTTTACACACTTTTATAAACAAGAATATGAAATAATGGATAGTGTTTCTGTTATCACAGATAAATAAATCATATAAATCACAATCATTTTTATAAATAAAAACCAGAGGAATTCCTTATAATCAAGAAAAATTGTTCTGCATGTTAGCCGCATATTGAAATCACCTGGCATACTTTTAAAAAATACCTGGACCCCATCTGGAGATTTTAATTTAATCGGTTTAGAGTGGGCCGGGGCATAGGAATTTGAAAAGTTCCTCAAGTGATTTTCATGTGCACCAAGAGTCAGAAATGCTGACCTAGAGCACAGCTTCTCAAACTGTAATGTGTATATAACCACCTGGGGACCTTGTTACACTGCAGTTCTAGTTCAGTAGGTCCAGGGTAAGGCCTGAGATTCTGCATTTCTAATAAGCTCCCAGGTGATGCTGAGCTGCTGGTCCCCAGAGCACTCATTGTGGAACAAGAAGTTATGATTCTCAGCTCAGGAAAAGGACAGACACTGGGATTATTAAGGTATTTGAGTTGAAACTACCTATAGTCTCCTAACCCCAATCTAACCAGATACCCAGTGCCCCAACTTCAAGTGCCAGTATATTTCACCTTTCAGAAGAAACTTGTTGCTGAAGGTCATTAAATCTGGTTTCTGGCACAATCACTAGAAGGCTGCAATGGGCCTTTGAAATACAGTCACTAATATAAGTTGCATACTGGTATGTTTCATAGGAAGAAACTACTTACAGCAGGCATTAAAAAAAAAAAAAAAAAGCAGCTCTGCATTGTTGAACTTCTACTGTGTGTATTGAGCTTGATGCCAGCAAGAATGCTAAGTGGGGCCTTTACTCTGATTGGACATATCCATGACATTTGTTCAAAGAAAGGATAAGCTGAGTGAAAGAACCAAACGAGACACCTGGTTATCCACGTTGGCGGAGATAGGCAGTTCTGCATGCACAAGAGGGATATTTTACCCTGAATCAGAGTGTACACATCCTAAGTGACCTCTGTGGGACCCAGGCTGCTAGCTGTGTGGGATAGTCTACCTTTCTATGAAAGTTTTAAGTTCCTGACACTGGGCTCCAAACACACCTTTGAATATATCTCCTTTTAGCAATAGATCTTTTAAATAAACCAAAGTATTTGTCAAGTACAAGCAAAAATTCTATACATTATCCTTCAAACCTTCTTGTGTTCTGTGACAATGTGATGTTTTAGAAAACTCATGGATTTTTGAATATGAAAGACATGAAACTGAATGTGGGCTCTGATATAATTTAAGTATTTGGGCATAACATTTCTAAGCCTCCTGTTTATCTCTTGAGGATCCTTCTTACCTCTAGCGCCTTGGCTACCTGGGAGCCTCAGCCTCGAGTTTTGAAATTGTAGCATTCCTAATTAATGAAGCCACTATTTTTCAAAGCTCAAACAATGCACTGGGTTAACTGAGTCTAGGAAAGGTTTCAACACCCACCACAAATTATGACATCAACACATAGACCCATTCATTGAGTGATAAGTCAGTAGACTAGATTTCCTTTGATTTAGGTACCTCTTCTTTCCTGCCATGTAGGCTTGTTTTGGGCAATTCTAATCCTCCCTGACCAGTCATCCTTACTCTGAGTCCAGGAGAAAAGAATTGGATTTTATTCCCTTCCAAGAAACCTGAAGAAATCGTATGCAAATTGATCCACCTGCTCCCTAGATTTGAATGAGAAAAATTAAGAGAGCTATAGCTAACAAACACCAAAAAATATGTTTTATTCTATCTTGCCCCTTGGCAGCATCTTACTTATGGTTTCTTTATCATTTAATTACTTGCTCCCCTGCGAAGTGCCAGACAACCTTCCAGAAACTGAGAATTTAGAAGTTAAAAAAAAAAAAAA
Organism: Colobus angolensis palliatus; assembly: GCF_000951035.1. NCBI lineage: Eukaryota > Metazoa > Chordata > Mammalia > Primates > Cercopithecidae > Colobus > Colobus angolensis. The sequence goes on from NW_012117477.1 coordinate 614,697, forward strand.
TAGATAATGCCCTTGTTCCTGAACTGCATATTCCCTAGATTAGGGTGAAAAATAACATAAGAATGACAACTATATTTTATTTTAAAATCTACCATTTTACCAGGTATTACGTTAAGGGTCTTTTATAGATTTATATATTTAATTCTCACAACAGTCTTTTGAAAAGTATGTGGATGAGAGCCAAGGTTAATGTGCCTCAGAATCACAGAATCACCTAGAATGCTTGTGAAACTATAGCTTGCTGGCCCTCAATCTTATAATTTCCAATTCAGTAGGTCTAGGATAATACCAGAATTTTCATTTCCAGAAAAATCTGCAGGTGATGTTTATGCTACTAGTCTTGAAATAACATCCTTAGAATTACTGGATTAGATAAAATGTATTCAGCAGAAAATTTAGCTAATATTTCCTGGTTATCTAGCACATACAGGGTGTTTTATGTGAATTGTCTAATTTTTACAATAGCCCTATGAGATAGAATGTGTTATTATCAGCTCAATTTGACAGATGAAGAAACTAAAGAATAGGCCAGCTAAGTGACTTTCCACATTCACATTTTGAGTCTGTTATTCCATTGACATTTAAGTCCAGCCTGAACTCTAGACTCCTACCTCTGTGTAAATGGTTGGGTGCCCCCATGTGCTAGTCATACTTCAGTAGAGAAAAATCTCAGGATAAACAAGATGGACAAAATCTCTGGTTTCATAGAGCGAAGAATTGGATTTGATTTGCTTTAGGATGCGAAACATGAGTCCAGGCATAAAGAATGAGAAGGATATGGCCACTCAGAGAGCCAAGGGAAGGGCTTCATAGGTAAGAGCAAGAGCAAAGGGACTTCGCAGACACAAGGCTGAACCTAAACAACAGAAAGCAGATGAGTAAGGGAAGCATAACCCAGAAGGAATCAGAGAGATATGCATGGGCCAGATCACACAGAGCCTTAAAGATCGTTGTAAAAGTTTACATAAGACCCCTCCATAGCTTTACACATCTCTGAAAATAAAAGTTTACATTTATTGTGCCTTTAAAAAGTTTGTCTTTAAAAAGATTATGTTTGTGTTAGCAACATGGAGAATAACTACAACATGGCCAGTCAGGAGACTATTGGAGGAATCTGAATAAAAGATAATGGCACACAGATATGTCAGAGGCATCACAGAAGACCTGCTCAAGCAAAGTACATAGTGAATCCTAACAGTTATTATCATAGTCCAAGGAAGAACTCTGTGGTCCTTCTATGATGCTCTCATCAGGCTGTATTGGAGGCCAGGGCCACCATTGCTCCCTCATGTCTGACTAGCTTGTTGAGGTTCTTACTTTCCCAAATAACAGGAAGCATTTTCCCAACTAAAACCAGATCTTTGAAATTAAAATATTATTTCTGGAAATGTGTTTTAGGCAACACATTGACTCAGTCTCATTATTTGATACTAATGGCAACATTTTAAAGATTCTGATATTAACATAAATTAGTAAGTTTAAATACATAAAATCTTCATTTTCCCATTATTTGTCCTTAGATATAAAGTTAATGATATTTGTGAATAAAAGGGATAATACACTTAAATTACACTATCTCCTCAATTCACAGGTTTCTCTTATAAAAATCACATTTTATTTTTTATTTTTATTTTATTTTATTTTTGAGACAAGGCCTCACTCTTTTCTCCCAGGCTGGAGTGCAATGGTGTGATCTCAGCTTACTATAGCCTCTGCCTCCCAGGTCAAGCAATTCTCCTGCCTCAGCCTCCCAAGTAACTGGAACTATAGGCATGTGCCACCACGCCTGACTAATTTTTTGTAAGTTTTGTAGAAACGGGTTTTTGCCATGTTGCAGGCTGGTCTTGAACTCCTGGACTCAAGTGATACACCCGCCTTGGCCTTCCAGGGTTCTGGGACTGAAGGCGTGAGCCACTGCACCCAGCCGTAAAATCACATCTTAAAGTATTTGGAATTGGAAACCCTCTTAGAATTGCTGTGCACAATTAATGGGATAGGGTTCTTTTTTTTCTGAAAAATTACTATTACAAATACGCAGTGTATCCTTCAATTAATGCATTTTTAGGATCATGAAATAAAAATGTTTTAAAATAATACATAAATAAGAAAAAAATCACTTATAATATCAAAACATAAATGACTAGTAAATGAGACAGCTTTTTCAACAGTAAGGCATTGTTGAAAATAGTTTTTCATTTTGCAACATATAATGAATGTAGAACATAAAAGTTATGTATTCTAGAAATTCACAATTTCAAAACATATTGCTATAGTGAAAGTTCTCTAATACTGTGAAAAGGTTTATTTCTCATGTAATATAGGGAGAAAAAATTCAGGTACTCAATTTAAACTATGACCTCAATACAGGAATCACAAATAGAGAGTGTTGTCCCAATTTAGTAAGACAATAAAGAGAATGAGTGACACAAAATATTGAAATAGCGTGATTAATCTCTAAGAGATTTAGAAGTACTATACCCTCTCATTGCTCAGATGTCTTTTGTCCTATAACTCATGAATACATACTTCATCTAAACTGTTGGCATATTCTTTAAGGTAATCTTTAAGAGCTAACAGGTAATCCTTAAGAGCTAACAGAATCAAGCAAATTAAATAGTACATTTTATTCTATAATGTTTTTATTGTATAAAAAACAATAGCATGGTATAATTAAGTTATAGAAGAAACATAAGTTGTGGAAACCATGGTAGGGTTTCCAACAATGTCTAAATGGAAGAGGAGTGCCAACACATAAATGGTTATCATAACAATACTAAATACCTTTCATAAAAGTATGAAGCATTATGTATTGCCCATTAAATATGTTTCTAAAAGTTGACTTGTGAAACATTGTTTTACCAAATCAAGATGGATTAAAGACTTAAATGTAAAACTCAAAACTATATTTAAAAAAACCCTGGAAGACAACTTAGACAATATTGTCCTGGACATAGGAACGGGAAAAGATTTCACAACAGGGACACCAAAAGCAATCGCAACAAAAGCAAAAATTGACAAATGGGATCTAATTAAACTTAAGAGCTTCTGCACAGCAAAAGAAACTATCAACAGAATAAAGAGATAACCTACAGATGGGAGAAAATATTTGCAAACTATCCCTCTGGCAAAGATCCAATACCCACCATTCATAAGAAACTTCAATTTACAAAAGAAAAATAACCTTAAAAAAATGGTCAAAGGACATGAAGAGACACTTTTCATAAGGTAGACATATGGCCAACAATCATAATGAAGAAAGCTCAACATTACTGATTAGGGAAATGCAAATTAAAACCATAAAGAGATACCATCTCACACCAGTTAGAATTACCATTATTAAAAAGTCTAAAAATAACAAATTCTGGCGAGGTTGTGGAGGAAAGGGAATATTTATACACTGTTGGTAGGAGTGTAAATCAGTTCAACCATTGTGGAAAGCAGTATGGAGATTCCTCAAAGAGCTAACAGCAGAATTACCATTTAACCTAGCAATCCGATTACTGAGTATTTACCCAGAGAAATATAAATCATTCTACCATAAAGACACATGTATGCAAATGTTCACTGCAGTACTAGCAAAGGCAAGGAATCAATTTAAATGCCTATCAATGATATATTAGAAAGATAAAGAGATGTGGTACATATACACCATGGAATACTATGCAGCCATAAAAAAGAAAAAGATCATGCCTTTTGTAGCAACATGGATGTAGCTGGGGACTATTATCCTTAGCAAACTGATGCAAGAACAGAAAACCAAATACCACATATTCTCACTTATAAGTGGGAGTTAAATGATGAGAACACATGGACACATAGAGGGAACCAACACACACTGGGGTCTAGTTGAGTGGGGAGGGTGGGAGGAGAGAGAGGAGCAGAAAAGATAGTTACTGGGTACTGGGCTTAATACCTGTGTGATGAAATAGTATGTGCAACAAACTCCTGTGTTTACCTTTGTAACAAATCTTCATATGTACCCAAAACTTAAAATAAAAGTTTAAAAAATATATATCAAAAAAGTAGTAATTTCCTCCTTGACTTCCATTATAATATCAGATATATCATTTTTTATATCACTTAATTATCTTTGGTCACTTCTGTCACTTTCTTTGCTGTCTAGTTTCAATCTTTTAAACAAGTATGTAAATACATAGAATACTTACCACTAATTCTTTTTAAGGCAAATATGTACCACTAGTTAAATTTATTGAGTAACCTCCGATATTTAAAAACACTTAAATGAGCTAGCTAATATATATGATATCTGGAGGCAGAGAGTTCCTTCTAACAAAATAACTTAAATTGTATGTGGTAATAAAGAGTAATTCTTGCTCCACACATTCAATGTTTCAGCCATGCACAGGAAACATGAAAATTATTCCATTAGCTTCAGTGGCTGAAAAACAATGATACCTCTTTTTTTTTTTTTTTTTTTGAGACAGAGTCTCACTCTGTTGCCCAGACTGGAGTGCAGTGGCTCAATCTCGGCTCACTGCAAGCTCTGCCTCCCGGGTTCATGCCATTCTCCTGCCTCAGCCTCCCGAGTAGCTGGGACTACAGGCGCCCGCCACCACGTCTGGCTAATTTTTTGTATTTTTAGTAGAGACAGGGGATACCTCTTTCTATCTATATGAAGCACTGAATAATATTCAGAAAGTTTGCTTCTATACTCATTCTTTCCACCTGAGAGATTTTGCACATTGTTGCTCATTTGCCTTCTCAATCCTGCAGTATCATGTAAACAATCAATTCATTACATTTATTTTGTATTAAGATTTTCATTCTTTATCTCCATAGGGTGTTTTGTAATCCACTATAGGAAGCAAAAGTAAATGACCTTTCCTGCCATTATTTTTATTCCAGGTTTGAGTTATTTGAGTTTTCATAGAGATAACTACAATAGATTAAAGAGGTGTAGATTAGAATGCTGATTCCTAAGATAATGGCCTCGCTGTTTTAACTCAGCCAATAAAGCCTATTTTCCCCTCCAAAACAGTGGGCTTCCTTAGAGAAAATAAGTGGGCTCGTTCCCTATAGAGAACTAGGTAAGCACACAATGGAGAACCTTTTGGCATAGTGTATCCCTGTTAGTAGAGATGCCAACAGAAGCATTAAGGGATCGAGTGCAGAAAGGAAAAGTGAGTAAGTGAATAAATGAAATGAACAAGGTTATAAGCAATAGCAGAAACTGTGGGGCCGGGGGAAGTCATTTATAGATAGAATATAAAATTATATAGCTAAACACAAAAAGCTTTCTTAGAGTCCTCTTGATCTCACTCCACTCATCCAAGAATTAGAAAGATACTCATCTTCAAATCATATCCCAAATGCAACTCTTTTCATTTCCTTCAAACCACCTGTGCATAAATCATCATTATCTCCTCTTGTCTAGCGGCCGTTCTTCCACCCTGACTTCCTGGAGAAGCCCCTTCCAACACCATCCCCCAACAAATGATCTACACAGGAGCCAGTCATCTGAAACTAACTGGATCTTCTCATTCTCCCTGCATTAAGCCTTTTCACAACTACCAGTGTTAGTTAGAATAAAATCTACATTTTTTACCAGTTTTTCAATCTCAATGTTTATCTGTTCCCATATTCCTCTGTCTTCATCTCACGCCTCTCTTCCTTCATTCCTTAAATTCCAGCAATTTAAGGTCATTATTCCATTCTTCTATTCCTAGAATGACCTTTATTCTATTCCTAGAATGACCTTTATTCTATTCCTAGAATATGAGAAGCTTGTTCCTGTCCTGCAGTCTTTTCACTCTTTCTTCTCTGAGATACTCTTCCCATCATTTTTGCATTGGCCTGAAAAACTTTTCCTTCAGCTTCTTCTTATCATTAGAGCTCAGCTAAATCCTCACCTGAAGACTATCCTGACTCCTTGATTTTAAGTAGCCCCTCTCTTTCAATCCAGCACATCACCCTATGCTGTTTTTTTATGTAGTAATCATCACGAAAATATATTTTCTTCTTTGCTTTCTGTATTTTGATTAACTACAGCCTGCCTCCCTTGTTCCACTAACTAGATGGAAAGCTCCATAAGAGCAGGAACCTTGTCTGCCTTCTGTGCTGTTCTACTTCCAGTCCTAGAATAGTGTCTAACATATAAAAAATGCTCAATGACTATTTATTGAATAAATGAATAGTGTACTCCTACCTTATCTTTACCTCATTAAATCAGGTTTGTTTGTGATTTGCCAGATTTTCTTTAGTTATTTCCTTGGCAACTTCATCTTTCTCCTCATTTCTAGATAGAAATGCTGGGTGGGCTCATTGCATATTAATAATTTCTAATTTAACCATTTTTATTTATTTAAATGTATTGCAATTTTCACTTACTATAGAAATATTAAATATATGATAAGAACAAAAAACCTTGAACTAATATATAACTAAAGTAATTTTTTTTTTTTTTTTGAGACACAGTCTCGCTCTTTTTTTTTTTTTTTTTTGAGACACAGTCTCGCTCTGTCACCCAGGCTGGAGTGCAATGACGCGATCTCAGCCCACTGCAACCTCCTCCTCCCAGAATAAAGTGATTCTCCTGCTTCTGCCTCCTGAGTAGCTGGGATTACAGGCTCGTGCCACCATACCCAGCTAATTTTTGTATTTTTAGTGGAGTCAGGGTTTCACCATGTTGGCCAGGCTAGTCTCGAAATCCTGACCTCGGGCGATCCACCTGCCTTGGTCTCCCAAAGTGCTGGGATTACAGGCATGAGCCACTGCTCCTGGCCATAACAAAAATAATACTAACCAAATTATGTAAATATTTAGCCCATGTGCTTGGCAATTATGCTGATGTTTGCCAAATATCTTACCTTCTTTTTTCTTTGTTTTACCCATATAGCTTGTCATTGTCTTATACATCTTGGTATATATAATATCTATTGCATGAAACCTGAAATACTGAGTATTTTAATTGTTTGCATACCTAGTGTTATAACTATACATTATCAAAAAAAGTGTTTTATTTGCTTTTCTTGGTAGACATAGCGGAGAAATCCATTTTGAAATTCTTCCTATATGTTTTAAACACAATTTTGGAATTCTGACAAGCTATAATTTCAACTCTTTTAGAGGACAGAATTAGAGATGGACTGATGTAAGTTTTCTTGGTGTTCATTACCCAAATTCAGGAACTATTTAGTTGCTTGACATATAGTGTATATTCAAAAAATATTTGTTGAGTTACTGTTGAAGTTGTATTTTGCCTTTATTCTATGTTGAAATGTATCTGATGTCCCTCCAAATGCCCATCAAATATTTATGTGCTACTCTCCATGGTTTTACCAAACATACCTACAAACAATTCTTTAACAGGGGGATTTTATATAATTTGAGGCAACTTGACACCTGAAAATTTCAAAAACACACAATATAAATAAGTGTGTCATTATGCAGTGAATAGTTCTGAACAGAACTATGGAAGTTTTGCTTGGAAAGTTACTTTAAAAATCATCTCATTTAACTATCTCATTACATATTTTGGCAACCAGAATCCCGAAAAGAAAAAGTAGATTGAAATAGATTTTGAAAATAGTAACAGAATAGTACCTAAAAACTAGGTTTCTTGGTGTTCATTCCCCAAATTCAGTAACTATTTAGTTGCTTGAAATATAGTGTATATTCAATAAATATTTGTTGAGTTACAGCTGAAGATGTATTTTGTCTTTATTCTATGATAAAACAAATCACAAGTACATATATATGTGAAGAAATCCTTGAGTGTTTATAGCATTGCGTGGTTAACATATGCTTGCAAAAAATATTTCTGAGTGAAGCATGCCTAGATTCTAATCTTGATCTGCCAGTGTCACATCCTGAACATGCCAAGAATGTAATATTGTAATATTGGATTGGGTTCCCAATAGTAACAGTTAACAATGTTTTTTTTAGGGAATTGATCATACATGTGTTTGAGGCTTGACTGAACTGACCAATGGTCCATTCCATGTAGCACAAGGGGAAGTATTATCCTCGGCTTTAGAGCTACAGCTACTCTTTGCACAACTTGGCACAGTTTGCATCTCTGCCTTTTTGAATCATGGTCAATGCTTTTGCTCATAAAGAATCACTCCATTTCCGGTTGCTCAATGCCAGATTGTTCCCGCTGCTATTGTCTCCCAGCAGGCCAAAGCTATGTAGCACCATTTAACACGGAGGGGTTTGTCGACATTGTCAGTCCTCCATATTTATGAAGCATTGCATTTGTGGAGATGAAATATAGCCAAATTCATGTCGTTTCCAGGCTGCCTTTTCCATAACTGTCATTTATTTGGCTTGAAGTGGGTAATGCTTGCTTTCCAGGGAGCAAATCTAGCCTTCTTTCAGAGTGACGTTTGGAAAGAGATTTACATTCTTGCACTAAGCAGACTTCTTGTTCTAAGAGTAGCAATCAAGAATCACAAGAAAGAAAAAGAGGGAAGAAGATACTGAAAAATACAGAAACGTTTTTGTATAGTTCAAAACTCAGTGGGATTGAAACCTTTAAACACTAGCAAATATGTGTTACATTTTCTGTATTCGAGGTCAGTACCTGCTTTAGTGCATAAATATATTACCAATTCAATTCTACAAAATGTTGTGACACTCAGATGCACATATGGTTTATACAACATGGAATTCAAGAACTACCTGCATTTGATAGAGGGACTGTACAAAATTATAAGAAATACAATAAAAAGATGTAAATTGAGCAGCCTAAAAGACGCACATTAGAGGTATTAAAAACCTTTACCAATTAGTAATTCCTGACAGTATATTCTAAGTTAACTGTCACAGAGGAAATCTGTATCGTCAAATAAGATTCTAAGAATGTTAAATCATAATAAAACCCATGAACAGTTGTAGGGAGAAAACACACAGTTGACAGCTTTCTGTTTTGGGCTGATCGGGAGGAAAAGTAACAAAAAGTCAGCTCACAGCCATGACTTTATAAATCAAATTCAATTAACCATTGTTTTAAAATATTCATTTCTAAGTTTAAAAATGCAAGTAAGAAGGTATCATTGGACCAAGCGCGGTGGCTCACGCCTGTAATCCCAGCACTTTGGGAGGCTGAGGCAGGCAGATCAAGAGGTCAAGAGATCCAGGCCATCCTGAACAACACGGTGAAACCCCATCTATTAAAAATACAAAAATTAGCTGGGCATGGTGGTACATGCCTGTAGCCCTAGCTGCTCGGGAGGTTGAGGCAGTAGAATCACTTGAACCTGGGAGGCAGAGGTTGCAATGAGCCGAGATCATGCCACTGCACTCTAGTCTGGAGACAGAGTGAGACTCCATCTCAAAAAAAATAAAAAAACAAAACAAAAGGTGTCATTGGCTATTAAGGATATGATATTATTAATACTTAATTGACTTTTTCATTGACTTCATAAGAAAACATAGTATTGCAGTTTGTGTTTGAAGTACATCAAATCATTTAGAGAAAGAAAATATAAAGTGGTTTATGTCATTTTATAAAGAAAATGCCACCATTTCAAACAGACTTTTAATCTAAATTTAGCTAGAATTAAACTATTTGAGGGAGGGTGATTTGCTTGTTCTATAGATAATACTTGGGTACTATTTTATTTTTCTAGTGTAATTTTTCTTTGAGATATTCTACTTTTTGTTCTACAACATCAAGGTTGCTTTGATCGGGGGAAAAAGGCTGAAAACATACAGATGATGTAGGACAATAAGAATGCAAACATTATAGGAACATTAATCATGTAAATAGTTCAGCAAATATCTGGACCTTCACAGCTCATTTGTTCTTTTTGTTGTGTTTTATATTACTGTATTATGATAAACTATGGTTTCACATCATTCATCTGCAATTGGATTATAGCTGTACTGCAATTTGCTTAATTGGTATCAAAGCAAAAATTATGCTGTACTGGACAGGTTGTTAACAAAATGTAACAAAGGGAGAAAAATGTCGTCTCTAGCAAATCTGAACATCACATTATAATGCTATTCCTATGAAGGCAAGTGGATTGGTTTTTAAATGTCATGATGAATAATTAGGAACTGTGAGCATGATCTGTGATCATTCAGAAAGTATTCTATAAAAATACTATACACTTCTGGCTAGAAACCTTGAATTTTTAAATCACTTATTAAGGAAAAATACTAAAGAAAAGAGATAGTATTGTACATCAAAAGTAGAAGTTAAGTTTTCCTTCCTTGGAAGCAAAAGGACATTTTTTAAAAAACTTAATCATTCAAAATGAATGTACTTACCCCAAGATGAACAAAACTTTTCATAATCAAAATTCAAATTTCTATCCACTTTGAAATGTAATTTAAAAAGCTAGCAGCTGATTTGAACATGGCCATATTCTAGTTGGATTCTTGACCCCTTTTTACATCAAACAGTTTCAAAAAGAATTCTTAAAATGCATTAATTGGGTGAGGATACAGACTTTCAAAGGTATGTATTACACATACACACACACACACAAATGCACATATATTTATGCCTATATCTCTCTACTCATGTTCATGTAAACATAAAGCCTAAAACCAGCTTTCTAAAATTTATTTGAAAATGGAATATCAGATCTGAAAATAAAATAATGGATGTCTTATACATAAATATAATCATTTATAATAAGTGCTACCTAAGTATATTTTCAAAGCCTAATTTTAAAATAAAATATGGTCCCTCATCAGTGAATAGTAGAGAAAAGAGATGTAGAAATCAGGTTATGTACACCTGAAATTAACTTATATTTTAAAATGGAAAAGGTAATTCACAAAATTGTATGTCTTACATAAAGCTAATAGTATTGTGAGGTGCATTATATACCTTATGACATATTCTCAGAGGCATTTGAACCAGAGTGGGTCCATCTTGAATAGGGGCTGAGTAAAATAAGGCTGAGACCTACTGGGCGGCATTCCCAGAGGATTAGGCATTCTAAGTCACAGGATGAGATAGGAGGTTGGCACATGATACAGCTCATAAAGTCCCTGCTAATAAAACAGATTGCAATAAAGAAGCCAGCTAAAACCCACCAAAACCAATAGGCCAATGAGAGTGACCTCGGATTGTTCTCATTTCTACACTCACCGCAGCAATGTCAGGAAGTTACCCTATATGATTTTAAAAGGTGAGGCATAAATAATTCACCCCTCGTTTAGCATATAAGCAAGAAATAACCCCCCAAAAATCGGCAACCAGCAGCCCTTAGGGCTGCTCTGCCTATGAAGTAGTCATTCTTTTATTCTTTTGCTTTTTTTAAATTTTTTTACTTTTATTTATTTATTTTTAGATAGAGTTTCACTCTTTTGCCCAGGCTGGAGTGAAGTGGCACGATCTCTGCTCACTGCAACCTCTGCCCCCTGGGTTCAAGCAATTTTCTTGCCTCAGCCTCCCAAGTAACTGGGATTACAGGTGCCCACCACCATGCCTGGCTAATTTTTGTATTTTTAGTAGAGATGGGGTTTCACTATGTTGGCCAGGCTAGTCTTGAACTCCTGACCTCTGGTGACCCACCCACCTCAGCCTACCAAAGTGCTAGGATTACAGGCATGAGCCACCGTGCTTTCTTAATAAACTTGCCTTGTGCTGTAGACTCACCCTGAATTATTTCTTGTGCGAGATCCAAGAATCCTCTTTTGGGGCCTGGATCTGGACTCCTGTCTGGTAACAATATGATTTTACATAAACATTCTGCTTAGCATATGCCTGCATTCAAGTAGACAAATACAAGTCTGTGGAAACAAATGTAAGTACCCCTGTTTCTTTGATGAGTAATTGCTGAGCTCACAGGGCTTTGTGCTATTTCACTTGACAAATTTAAAAGAGCATCGTGGATTCATTAAATATTATGGACAAAAGAGAATTTTGAGATCTTTTACCTCAAAGTTAAGATGCAGTTCAAAATGTCAATCAAAATGTATTTAAATACATTATAAGTGAATATTTTTATCAAGCTGAAGCTTGTTAAAAGCTCAAAATTAAGCAGATCTTGTGATGATGTACATACACATCCAGACAGGTATTAGTCATTCTCAATCTCAGCTTCATATGAGAATCATCTGAGTTTTTTTAAATGCCCATTCTTGAGCTCCTTATCCCCAGAGAATTTGTATAATTTGCTCGGCTGAAGTCTCATCATCAGTATATTCTAAAACTTACCATCAGTGTATTTCTAAAGCATACACTAATTGGCAGACAGTGTTGAGGACCACTGACCCATATGGATCATATAAGTAGTCATTGTTAGAAGGAGATATCAAAATGCAAATAAAAAATGTCAAAAATGAGCAAAGTCTATTTCCAAGTTAAAATAAACTGTTAATACTGCAAACCTGATTCACACATGTAAATTCATATAAACAGTTCTTTGCATGTTTATTAAATGAATCATTATGCATACATATTTTTAAATTTTAAATTAAGGCTATTTTACATTTCTGTGACATTGAGGTTGTTAAAAAGTACTTTACAAACATTAATTGTGCTTCACAATATTCTTATAAGCTACCTATTATTATTTCTGTTTTACAAATGGGAAAACACAGGCATGAAGAGGCTAACCTAATTGCCCACAGTAATCCAACTAATGAATGTTAGAGGTGAGAAAATAAGGAAAGGATTCTAGTTTTTAATTTTCTTATCTACTATAGTTTTCCACAGAGGTGGAGAAGGGGCAAACCCTGCAAAAATATTTTAAATTTTGTGCTTTCTTTACAGGAAGACACTCTGTCATAATTCATACACATTTATCATGTGGCTTCTATGCATAGAATACTGTGAAAGGAAAATAAATCTTTGGGGCCCCCAAATCTCTAACCTAAAGGAAAAAGTCAAGCTGGGAACTACTTGAGGCAAATTTGCCTCACATTCTACTCAAAGTCACCCCTCTGCTCACTGAGAAAAATGCGTATCTGGTTGCCTCATTTGGAGAGGCTAATCAGAAACTCAGAAGAATGCAACCATTTGTCTCTTATCTACCTCTGACCTGGAAGGCCCCTCCTCTCTTGGAGTTGTCCCACCTTCACCTCACATTGTCCCACCTTTCCAGTCTGAACCAATGTACATCTTACACATATTGACTGATGTCTCATGTCTCCCTAAAATGTGTAAAACCAAGTTGTGCCTCTACCCAACTTGGGCATATGTCGACAGGACCTCCTGGGGCTGTGTCACAGATGCGCACCCTTAACCTTAACAAAATAAACTTTCTAAATTAACTGAGACCTGACTCAGATTTTCAGGGTTCACATTTTGGTAACCATGGAAGGATTCTGAGTGAAGATGCCCAGACCCTTGACAAATCTCCTATTGGTGCTTGGTACCAGCACAAGCTAACTTTATGGCTCAAACCAATAGGACACTTAGCTGAGGTCTGGGAGCATGGCCTCGAGAGAATCCCTGACCTCTCCAAATTTGGTCAAGATCTGAAGTTTATTTTGCTGTATAATTCTCTTATTTTTCTTTTGGAGTTTTACTTGCTTCCAAAAAGGAAGGCAAAATTTCCTGTTTCCATGATGATCGAAGGCAGGTAACCCCTTTATAGGATTTGAGTTCACTCACAGAAAGGAAGATGAGTTTAAGGTTTTGTGTTGTTTTGTTTTGTTTTTCCCTGCTTCTAGGATGCTGGAAAGCAGTCTTCAGCCTAAGATCCATTCCTAGATAAGTAGCTGGATTGGGGTAGTATTAATTTCTTCTTACCATTAGGGCTCTCAGTGATCATATTATTGGGGTTTTGTTGTTGTTGTTGCTGTGCTTGTTCTAGTCTTTATCCCGTCAGATTTAACCAACTTTATCTGACTTGGTCAAATTGGAATGAGAATTCCAAATTATGGGTATCAAAGTCTCTCTAATGTGGCCAAAATTCCTTGCATCTGCAAAAGAGGAAACAAAAACAGAAACAAAAACATGCTCTTGGTTTCTGTCTTTGCTTTCTGTCTTAAAAACAAAACAAAACAAAAGTTCTTTCATTTACTTTTCTTTCACCCTATACCTTCTTCCCCCTTTGCCATCTGCAGTACCAAAAAATCTAGAGAAGGCTTCTAATGACTTGAAGCCCTTTAAAGAGTTCAGAACAAAGATGCCACTCACTGCTTTTGGGCTTACTGTGTGGATTTCCAAGAGTCATGGGCAGGTTCTTCTTAGGTCTAAAGTTTTGTTTTCCTGTATTGCATGACCTGAACTCTTTGGCTTTGAGGGTACCAGAGATTACCTTGTTCTGTGAGAGGAGTTGACCTTTGCATGTGTAATGGTACATGAGAGCTACAAAGTAGGAGTGGCAGAGAACAGTTTACAGGAAGTGGTTTTGGCTGTTGTTTTTCTCCTAGGCAGTTGTTGTTTAAGGATCTAAATTCTGGTTTGGAGATGCATTCTAAGGGGTTTTCTCTATTGCTTTTTCTCCACAAATTAATCTCCATTCAGCTTGTCTGTGTACATTTGCCTGAGATACTAAACTGTTGCTTTCACAGGTAAATGACTGAGTTTTTTCAGCTCTGAAGATAAAAGGCATTTTCTCCTCCCAGATGAAAGGTGACCCCCAGCAACATGCAGCAGTCCTACAAGAAATCCCCAACAAAAATTAATTTTAAACAAAGACTCATTCAGGAAACACATATGTGGGCTGATCAACTGGCATGTTGGACCCTCTCAGATGTTACTGACATCTGGAAAAAGAAACTGAGTCATGTAGGAGGGTGGAGATGACTCAATGGTAACACACTGTGGAGTCCTGTCCACAAGCAGCACAGGTCAATCCACCACACAAAAATCCTAGACCACAGCTTGGTTCCTCATTTTAAGAAAAAAAAAGTGGAAAACAAATACTCTAAGAATAAGGAGAAAACAAGGAAAATTACCCCCATTCAAGCACTGCATAGGTTTTATGGTACCTCTACTTGCCAGGGTTTATGTAAAATGGAAGTAATATGGTCTTTGTGCATATTTACATTAGGGAAAAAAGTCCTAAGGTCAACCTGCAAACTGTAGAGTTCCTAAGTTCTCTTTTTCTCTACTTATTTTTCTTTTCTGCCTGCTTTGACTCTGCTATTTTTCTATTAAAATAAAAACTAATTTTTAAATCCAACAGATTCTTTTTGCAACCTGGCAAATTTGTATTCATCTCATGGCTAAGGTTCTGAAGTAAAAGCTATAGGATCCTATAGGATTGTATAGGTGTATGTATATATTTAAAAGGCCTTTATAAGTTATATAATTTTGTGTTCTAGCACACAAGGCTTTTTTTCTCCATATCTTAAAATGTATTTATAAAATGTACTTCTATCAGCATACCTAATATGTCTATGTATTTATGTGTTCTGGATACAATGTTTCACTACTGAAAATACATAAAAGAGCTCTAATTAATAAAAGAGCTCTAATTAAGAAAATAAAAGTACTTGAATCAAATACTTTATTAGAAAAAAAGAAAGGACTAGTAAAATACTTTTTCAAGTTTATGTAACTTAAGTAAAATCTTTAATAAATAAACTAGCTTTAAAATTATTGGTAAAGTAATATTATAAATGTCTTAAGAACTGCCAGCATACTTTTTTTGTTTGTATTTATTTATTTATTTATTTATTTATTTAGTTGGAGTCTCACTCTGTCACCCAGGCTGGAGTGCAGTGGCAAAATCTCGGATCACTGCTAGCTCCACCTCCCGGGCTCATGCCATTTTCCTGACTCAGCCTCCCAAGTAGTTGGGACTACAGGCACCTGCTACCATGCTGGCTATTTTTTTGTTTTGTTTTGTTTTTGTATTTTTAGTAGAGATGGAGTTTCACCATGTTAGCCAGCATGGTCTCGATCTCCTGACCTCATTACCTGCCTGCCTTGGCATCCCAAAGTGCTGGTTTTACAGGTGTGAGGCACCACACCCAGCCTTGTTTGCATTTATTAATCAAGCAATTTCATACTTATCCCTGCCAAATACTATATGTCAAAATTTGGCATAGGAGTTGCAAAACTATAAACCCAGCCACAAACAGAATGATCTTTGCTTGTATAATCTTTAATAAATAAAATAATGACATTAGTTTAATAAAAATACCTACATCTTGAATTTAGTAAGATTATCATAACTTCTAATCTTATGGCTTTAGGTAATCTAATCCACAGGAAGTAAGGTTTGTTTTAGAAAGAGACTGTTATTGACAGTTTCAGAGCTAAGCTATAAACAAAGTTCCTCTCAAAGTTAGTTAAGCCTACATTCAGGAATGAACAAAGACAGCTTGGATGTTAGAAGCAAGATGGAGTCAGTTAGGTGAGATCATTTTCACTGTCTCAGTTATACTTTTCCAATGGTGGTTCCATAACTTAAACTGATGACTATTGCAGTTTTCATAAAAAATCTAAATGATTAAGATAAAATACTTGAGTAAATGTAATGGGATAATTACATGTAGACAAACTCATCATAATTTAGAATCTACAGTTATAATGAATTAAATAATGAATAATTTTGCTATTTGGATATTTTCCAATAAACATGTATTTGTAGGAAAACATTCTTTACAAAAAAAAGTGTTCTTTTTAAAAAGGCAAGCGATTTTTGTCTGATTCAAACTTATTTAAAGATTATTTATAAAACAAGGTCAAAGAAACCAGGAAATAAGAGAGATGTAAAGAAAGATTTTTTAGTAAGAAAGCCTAAAGAGAAATAATTTTATATGAGAAAGAATCTAGGATGATAATTTTAGTCCTAGAATAAATGACTGGGAATGGGTGCGGTAGCTCATGTCTATAATCCCAGCACTTTGGGGGACCAAGGCAGGCATATCATGAGATCAAGAGACTGAGACAATCCTAGCCAACATGGTGAAACCCTCTCTTTACTAAAAAATACAAAAATACACTGGGTGTGGTGGCATGCACCTGTAGTACAAGCTACTTGGGAGGCTGAGGCAGGAGAATCACTTGAACCCAGGAGGTGGAGGTTGCAGTGAGCAGAGATCACACCACTGCACTCCAGCCTGGCAACAGAGAGAGATTCCATCTCAAAAATTAATAAATCAATAAAGTAAAATGAAATAAATGACTGGTTGTTGAAGAAAGAATGGTGTTCAGGACAAAAAGTCCAAGCATGTCATGAATGGTCTCTGTAAGTCACAATAAGGGCTTTTTTTTTTTTTTTTTTTTTTTAAATTATATAATTGGCTGGGTGTGGTGGCTATCAACACTTTTGGTGGCTGAGGCAGATGGATCACCTGAGGTGAGGAGCTCATGACCAGCCTGATCAACATGGTGAAACCCTGTCCCTACTAAAAATAGAAAAATAAGCTGTGCTTGATGGTGCATGACTGTAATCCCAGCTACTTGGGAAGCTGAGGCAGGAGAATCGCTTGAACCTGGGAGGCGGAGGTTGCA
>NW_012117477.1:632110-679167 GCF_000951035.1 Colobus angolensis palliatus
AAAAAAAAAACACTTATACAATAAATAATTGGTTAAAACAATGACAATTTCTTAAGGGGTTGAGTTGCTCTTAATAAATTATAAGAGGTTTTAATTTTTTTAATCCAAATGTCAACTTTTATTGCATCTCTCTGTTTTCAGTTTTCTCTCCCCCTTTAAATAGTGCAAGAGTGTAAAGCCCTCCTTTAATTCATTTTCAGTTCATGTGAGTTTTTTCCTCGAGTTCTGTTTGTTGTGGCCTAATGTTAACAATGTGTCTTCTTGAAAGTTTAAGGGAAATGTTTTCTTCCAACATAATATTATGTGCAGTGCAAAAGGCCTTTTCTTTTGTCTTTTGGTAACAGAACTAACAGATTTTATGTTTTATCAAAACAATGCCTATACTATTATCATTGAATTTTGGTTTGCTTAGGAAAAAAACTGAGATAAAATAATTATAAATTAAGGTTATTACATCCATGTATCTTTCTGTAGGTGCTTTTAAAGTACTTGTTACATTACCTTACAGGACTCTGACTCCTGGGTCTATAAAGGACACCAAGTCCTGCTAAATCTTAAACACTAACAGCAATTAAAACCTCATATTCAGGCCCAGTAGAAGATGCCAATCAAAACAAACTGCTTTTCTGAGACACGGAGCCAGAAATTTAAGCTATTCAATTCCTCAAGGCCCAGGACTACTGCAGAAGAAGTAGGTGTGTGAGATT
This sequence comes from Colobus angolensis palliatus, assembly GCF_000951035.1. Classification (NCBI taxonomy): domain Eukaryota; kingdom Metazoa; phylum Chordata; class Mammalia; order Primates; family Cercopithecidae; genus Colobus; species Colobus angolensis. The sequence goes on from NW_012117477.1 coordinate 632,818, forward strand.
GTAAGAGTTGATTTTGAGAGATAAGTAGGTAAAATTTCTCTCAAAATTAATCATTAATGTCAGGGCACACTGATACAAGACCAGCATATGAGTCCCTTTGTCAGGTTAACAAAGTGTTTTCAAAACATTAACCAAGTCCTTAATAAAGATGAGTAAGGTTATAAAAGGCTTATGCAGGTCATATCTCATGGTCAAGACTAAAATTTTATGGGTTGTTTATATAATTTTGAAAAATTAATTGAATTGGCTTAATGCTGTTTTTATAAGGCATTATTGTTTGGAAAATTATGTCTCCTTGTCCAAAGAATGGAGGTTTTCACCTTTTTGTGAAACCTTTGAGTTATCACTGGTCAAATGAATAACATTTTAGACTGACCTATAATATCAAGTGTTTCAAACCTTTAGTATTCAACAAACTTTCCAAAATCAACTTATAAGTCATGTCTTTTTCTAATCTAATTGATCCTTTAAGATATTAGGTTTCCTAAATTCCAAAAATGACATAAGTTGGCTTACTTGATATAAAAATTATACAGGAAACATTGTCAAATATGAAACAGTGTTTAGGTTTTTTTTGGCTGTATTTGTATAAATGTTATTGGTATGTGCTCCAAAATTTTGGGAAACTCCCATAATTCTGATATAACTTAGTGTACATTATCATTAATAATTATAATTTTTTTTTTGTTTTCTTGGATTCGGAGTCTCACTCTGTCACCTAAGCTGGAGTATAGTGGTACGATCTTGGCTCACTGAAACCTCCACCTCCCGAGTTCAAATGATTATCCTGCCTCAGCCTCCCAAGTAGTTAGGATTACAGGCACACACCATCATGACCAGATAATTTTGTATTTTTAGTAGAGATGGGGTTTCATCATGTTAGACAGGCTGGTCTCAAACTCCCAACCTCAGATGATACGCTCGCCTCAGCCTCCAAAGTGCTGGGATTACAGCCATGAGCCACCATGTCCATCCAGCCAATAATAATAATTTTATGTTAAATTATTGTGTGCCACAGAGGTAACAAATTTCCTTGTCAATTGTGTCCTAGACTATGTCTGCCCTGAAATTTTTTGTCATCCATGGACAATTGTTGTCTTGTTTTGATCCTCTTTAGAAGACGGTTTTATAATCAGCTATTTGACTCTAACAGGTTCTCCTGAATACAAGTTTCTGCTAACTTTGGAGACTATGACATCAGACTAGAATAACAACTTTTAGGAATCATGGAGAACTGAAATGTTCATGAATGTCAAGCAGAATAGGAATTAACTACAGGGACCATACTAATAGAAGACTGAAGCAAACTTTTTACTTTTTGCTTAAAATGTTGCTAATCCTTTGTTTTGTTTTTTTACAGTGTCAAATAAATTTTCTTTTGATAGCTTTCAACAATTTAGTATACTCCTATGAATGAAATTTAGAACATACTTGTTTCTCTCTATCTGATTTCTCCAGAATTTGGAAACAATTTGTGTGTATTCATAACTTACGGCAATACAGTTATTTGCATAAGTGCAATAAGAATCTGTTTTTATTTGTAACAGGACACAATTGGAGTAACTGGTTATTTTAACAAGGCTTTGACTGGAATGTTGTCCTTTCCTTTAAGGAATCAAACTTCGCTTATGAAGCCAATAAAAGCCCCTTGGGAAAACTGGCCTCATATCTTGTCTACACAGTCCCTGTACAGGATTCCTGATCTGTGGTAAGCAAATAATGTCACTTTCTAACAGGCCCAGTAGCCTCCAGTTTATCTTGGAGCCTCAAGAGGAGAGGAAATTCACCCAACTCATAGGTATTTGATGGTACAAATCCATGGCTGGACTCAGTTTTAAAAAAGTCTTATCCGAGATTCCCTGTATGGAAGAAAGTTCCATCAATGCCAATCTAAAAGCCTATTTAAAGAAAAAAATAATTATTATTGCTGCACTGTATACAAATAATCAAGCTAAGTATAATAAAGCAAATCAGCCCTACTATGATTTATCTTTAGTAAAAATGAGAAACTGGAGAGAGATAAAATTATGTTTCAAAAATTATAGTGCACCTGTTGTTAGAATCTAGTCTTGCCTATTGTTTTTCAATGTTTATTGTTTTCTACCATTTGGACTGAATTATCATTTTTCTTGGCTACAAGTCTTCAAAACGTTCAATTTTTTTCCTTCCTTTTTTCCCCATTTTTCCTAACTTGGAGTCACCAAAAACTAAGTTGTGCTTCCATAAAGCCCTGTGAGCTAAAGCTAGACAACTTAAATTTCAGAAGAAAGTAACAGCAACCTATTTACATACATAAGCCACTTTCATACCTGCCTACTAATGTATGGACTTCAGAATAAGGTGGTCTATATTAATTTTCCAGGATTATTCATTTGTTTGTTGTTGTTTCTCTCCCTTCCTCCCCCTATTTTCTCTTCACAGGACATGAGACTTCACAACCTGCTAAAAATGAACCTTCCTAATAACTCAGGACCTACCCGCCTAGGAATCAACCATCCTAGCCGTGAGAGATAGGACAACACCTGACACCAGAGACTCATTTTCACCTAAAATGCTTGCTCCAGAAGATTTTTTTAAGTGGGGAAATGTGAAAGGAGAATATATCTTTGGGGCCCCAAAATCACTAAGATAAAGGGAAAGGTCAAGCTGAGAACTTCTTAGGGAAAACCTGCCTCCCATTGTATTCAAAGTCACCCCTCTGCTCACTGAGATAAATACATTTATCTGATTGGTTCATTTGGAGAGGCTAATCAGAAACTCAAAAAATGCAATCATTTGTCTCTTTTATGACCTGGAAGCCCCCTCCTAGCTTAGAGTTGCCCCACTTTTGCCTTGAGTTGTCTCATCTTTTCAGAATGAACAAATGTACATCTTACACATATTGATTGATGTTTTATGTGTCCCTGACATTTATAAAACCAGCTGTGCCCCTACCACCTTGGACACATGTCATCAGGACCTACTGAGGCTGTGGTATGCATCCTCACCTTGGCAAAATAAACTTTCTAAACTCACTGAGACCTAGCTCACATTTTGGGGAATCACAATACCAAGCAGACACATATTACATGGAACCATCCAGGACCAAGAACATTCATTCTAAATATAGAGCTCAGAAATTCTGTCTGAGGTGAGCACATACAAAACATAGAACTATACAAATATCACATGTGCTGAAAGCTGAATGTGTGATAAAGAAAGAAAAGAATGAGAATTCAGAGGTGATTTTTGGAAAAGTTTAAAATCAAATTGGTATAAAGACAAAGAAAATGAGGCAGAAATATGTATAAAATGTTTGGAAACAATTGTTTTAATCCTTTCTGTCTCAGTATCCATGGAGGAGAGTGTGGATGATGAAGTTTGGAAACGTGGTAAAGATGAAAAGACTGAGTAGCAGTCTTAGAACTTTGGATAGCACTCAGTGGGAAAAAGGGAAAACCGCTGATAAATTTTAAGTAAAGTGGTTTCAAAGGCAAAGTACTACACAGAAATATTAATCTAAAACATAATTTGTAGGACAGATTTAAATGGGAGATGTAAGAGGCAAGAAGACCAACTAGGATATGAATTGTTCAGGGAGATGGAAAAGAACCCAGTCAATTATAGCAAATGTGGGAATAGAAAGAAATATGGGAATTAGCAAGACCTCTGAAAGAAACTTTAAAAGACTTCATAAATAACTGAATGCAGAAGGCTTTGGAAAAGAACTTAAGGGTGACATAGCACTGTCAGCATACGAATGCTCTTTGTATCTAGCTAAGTCTTGAATGCATTTTGTGATGTAAACCTCCCTGTAACATGTAGTAATAGCCTCAATAGCAGCCCCTTTCCTATAACAATGGCCCTAATTACTAGAAAACTTATTCTATTAGGTAAAAATTTCACCCTAATGTAACCTTTATCCATTGGTTCTAGGGGTTGTTCTTATATCACTCTAACTCATAGACAGGCAATATTTTTCACCAATAGAGCCAGAAAGTAAATATTTTAGGTTATGCCAGTCATATGATCATTGTCACAATTACTAAACTCTGCTGATATTGCATGAAAGCAGCCATACACCATACAGAAGATGAATGTATGTGACTGTATTCCAATCAAACTTTGTTTGTAAAATCAGATGGCAGGCCAGTTTTGGCCCAAGGGCTACAGTTTGCTGACCCCTACTCTAGATCTTTATGATGTTTAATATATTTTAATTTAAGACATATTTATCCCCTCAAACTTTCTACAAAATATTATCTTCTCCAGCCTATATATGGTCAAGTCCTTCGATTATTCCTGGTGATATAATTTTGAATCATATCTTCACACTTTTCGGCAATGTGTTTATATATTTTTATACTGTGGCACTCACTTTAACAAACCTCTTTTGCAATGGTCAGATAAGCAGAATAAGATTATTGGCCCCATTTTTGTGAACACTGTACTCTACTAACAGATTTCAAAACTGAGTTAATAGCCACACTACCCTTTTGACTCATGCATCTGATTAAGACCCCTCTCTGCACTTTGAGGAGGTGGACTGCTACGAAAGGTGCCACCTCTGTTCTCTGGGACTCTCATTTTTGTTAATTTTGCTCTGTGGGGAAAGGGTTAGTAAAGGTTGCCACGTGCTTAGAGCTCTAATAAAGCAGATGAACTACTGAGTGCCTAATGGATTGGCTCTTTACCCCCAAAAGCCCCGTTTCTATTCTGTTTCAGATTCTTGATGTTTCCCAGTTCTGCTAATTTCCCCATTGTCCTGTGAGCTGGAAAGGTGCTGTGAAGAAGCAGTCAGTACAACCACAGCTCAGATTAATCCACAATGGGCTGTGTTTAAACTGGCCTTAGGTAAAGGAGAAAATTTTTGACACAGGAGGAGTGTCATTCCCATCCCCTGGAAATCATGAACTCCCTGGAGATTTAACTCAATGATATCTACTATTGTATATTCAGTCTTTGGTTAAAGAGTGGAACTAATAACTACAAATGATCCTTTGTTATATATGCTTTTTTTTTTTATCTTTGTGCCTTAGTAAATACACTCTGAAGAACTGGTGGGGCTACTAAAATCAGCCACCCTTTACTAAATCACCCTTCATAATTGTATCCATTGTATTTATCACCATGTGAATTACCTTATCTGTTTGTTTATTAAGGTATATTCTTTCTCTCTCTTCAATGTTTATGAAACTGTGTTTGGAGCTAGAAGATCAGTGGTAAATAAAACTTGGCTTTGCCCTGCAGGATCTAACCTTTTACTGGAGAAGCGAGAGAAACATGAATACAATTATAATATATAATTATTACTAATGCTCTTGGTATTAACGTAGTGTCTCTATGCTTTTTGGCATGAACTACTATATAATAACTCCTCTATATTTATTAATAAATTGAACTATGTCTATCCCAATTGTCAGTTGCTAGGTTGCAAACATCATAAAACTTGACTTAAAAACCTTTTATTTTGCTCCTGAACCTATAATTTGGGTGAGGCTCTGCCTCTGCTCCTTTTGGTAGCATCTGTGAGAGCTGGATGGTTGGAATCAAATGAAGGCCTATTCACTCACATCTGGGGATTGATGCTGACTATTGACAGGGATCTTGGCTGGAGTTGTTGGCCAGAATGCCTAAATGTGGCTTCTCCATGTGATCTCATCCTACCTCATGACTAATTTCAAAGCACAGTATCCCAAGACAGATCTTGGCAGAAGCACTGGGGCCTTTTTTAACCTAACCCTATGGTCATGCAGTGAACTGTGCTACCTTCTGTTCATTAGGAGAATGTCACTAAGGTCAGTTCATACTCAAGGAGAGAGCAAATACTTTGTCATTTTTATAGGAAAATTGTGCACATGATTAAAATCACCATAGTACTTCCTCTGTGTGCCTCAAATTACTTACATTACTTCAACATTAAAAAAAATCATGTCCCCTCAAAAGTCATTAGAGCACTGGACTCAAGCTTGAGGACCAAGATTTTATCGCCTATATCAGGTCCAGGTTTGGATGAGATTCCTGGGATGCAGTCACTTGAATACAGCACCTCAAGTAGTCTCTTAATCTGAAGACTTATGAACTAAATACAAAAGTTATCCAACTCCCTCATATACCCAACAGACAATGGTAGGACAGGCATAGGATAACCACTATAGACATGCCCACTCAAAGAAATAAAAGAGCAGAAGGCATACAATAGTCACTGGTCCATAGCAATACTGAATTCCAGCCAGACACATTACCATTTCTAATTTCCGGGAACAGTTATCAAAAATTCTTCATACTGCTCTGTAGGCTCTGGGCTATAGCCCTTGAGTCGTGCTTCCTTTTATGTAAAATATGGCCAGTGCTTCCACCTGACTACTTTTCTTAGTCCTTTTACTGCCCATTATAATTCAAGAGTTCAAGGGACTCATTTTACTTTTTAACATCTCTGTCCCTTTTAGCTGAAGTTGATGCAATTTTTTTTTTTTTTTTTTGAGACAGAGTCTCAATCTGTCACCAGGCTGGAGTGCAGTAGCATGATCTCGGTTCACTGCAACCTCCGCCTCCCAGGTTCAAGCAATTTCCCTGCCTCAGCCTCCCGATTAGCTGGGACTACAGATGTGCACCACCACACCCAGCTAATTTCTTTTCTATTTTAGTAGAAACAGGGTTTCATCATGTTGGCCGGGATGGTCTCGATCTCCTGACATCATGATCCACCCACCTCAGCCTCCCAAAGTGCTGAGATTATAGTCATGAGTCACCATGCCCAGCTGCTGATACAATTTTTTAAATATAAATTACTAGACAAAAGTTACCTCTTCGAAAAATCTCAAGGTAAGTCTTGTTTCACTTAGGTTTCCTGGAGTGCTGCTGTGGGGACAATTCTCTCCAGATTGTTGGAAGACCTTTTGTCTGTTTGAAAGGGTCTATAAGGCACCCTCTTAAATCTTTCAGGGGTCCCAACAAAGAGTTTTACAGTTAATTCCTTGGTTTTATGTCTAGACAAAGGGTCCCCAGTCCCGGGGCCTCAGACCAGTAGTGGTTCATGTAACTGGTCCATGGCCAGATACAAATGGGGCTGCACAGCAGAAGGTGAGCTGTGAGCGAGCAAGCATTACAGCATGAGCTCTGCCTCCCACCATGTCAGTAGCGGCATTAGATTCTCATAGCAGCACAAACCCTGCTGTGAACTGCCTGCACATGTGAGGTTGTGTGCTCCTTATGAGATGAAGCAGTTTCATCCCGAAACCATCCTTTCCCACCTTGACCCCATCCACGGTGCCAAAAAAGGTTGGGGATCACTGATCTAAATCACGTTTTTCTGAAAGTGCCCTTGATTTTATTTTTGCCTGGAAGCAGTTTCTTAATTATAGTATCTTTGCAATTTGTAGAGTCTGGAAATAAGAAAACATTTTATTTTTCAGCCCAACAAGATCAGGCCCCTTTTTACTTAACAGGTCTTTCTTTAGCTTCTTTCTCTCCTCTCACATTTTACTATTAAGCAACTAGAAGACACTGGGCAGCACTTCACACACCCTGCCTGGAAGTCTCAGCTAGATCATCCAATTCCTTAGGTACATTTTCTGTTTTTCACCTTTTGATGGGAGGAGTTTCAAAGAAGTTGAAGACATCCACTAAAACCACCACAGTATCCAAGTGCAAAGATAAACATGGTCTCCCTGAACCAGCAATCTCAAACACATTCTATCTCCAACTGTATCATTAAGTAGCAATATCACCATATGTAGGTTAAAATTTAGAAAAATGTTTTGTAATAATTGAAGGCATATGTGATTATTGTCATTAAAAAACCAGCCCAAACTATTAGGCAAATAATTTTTATAAATAAAAAGAGAGAATGAGTATTAGTCTCACATACTTGTTCATATTGAAGCAATGATGATGTCTGGTAATGTTTCTATTTTATTAAATATTCCCACACATCCAGTAATCACTTTTTCTGAGTATGCCAGAAATTAACACAAAACTCTCCTTTTTAAAATAATTCTGAGCAATTGCACATTTATAGCTTCTCAATAACCTTTCAGGATTCCAGTATCTCTCAGAGGATAGAGATTACAGCTTGATATACTTAGTGTAAGTTTCTCAGCACCTAAGATGGAACATTTTACTTATAGTCAGACTAAAGTTATAAAAAGTAGCTAAAACTTCAATTACTGTCTCCTTTTCAACCTTGATTTTCAGTTATATTCCAGGGAAATGAAATTATGTTATTTTAGCATTAGAAAGAACTATTGTGGTCATCTAGCCCAGGAATATACCGATATCAAAGACACATGAAGTAGAAAGTGGGCTCTGATAAAATTAGGAAGATCTATGAAAGTGAAGAGGGGTTTCAGACATTATTCTTTAGGCAATGGAAAATCAATGGAGCATAGAATGATAAGAGTGGCAAAGTATTGTATTTATGCAATATTTAAAAGGGTTCAATAAAATTTGTAAGTCAGCTTTGCTTATACAATTTAAGATATTGTCAAGGACAAGCCTATGGTAAAAGCACCAGCATAATTAGTTAATAAACAGTGTAAGAAACTGTATTTTTGGTAAAATGTCTTAGGGATTCTTTATGCCATGTATTGTGTGTAATTTTCATTTCTTACTAGGAGAAAAGTCAAGTATACCAAAGAGTTGAAATACTTTGAAATGTTTTTCAGAATCTGTCAAAAGTTAGGAAATTTTGCTAGAATACATATTAAATTTAATCTAATACTCATTCTTGATTGGGAACACTGACCCAGTGACACTGAAGCTGTTAGATTAGTGTAACCAAGCTATGAGATGCACTAGGAGACCAAACAACAGAAGATCTTCCTATGGAGTGCAGGGTCTTTGAAAGGAAAGGAAATTCATCTTGAATTTAACACTATAGAGTTTTAGAATATGATCTGTTGCTTGATATTGTTAGTGAAGGCTCACAAGAAAATATGTAACTGATCATTTTACTTTAAAAATAATTAAAATTTATTGAGTATGTTTTCTAAATTGAGACAAAATATGTGTAAAATAGACAACAAAAGTGGCAATCCAAAAATATACAGAATTTGGAACCAGAAAATAAAAACATTTGTGTGACTGTGAGAAAAAAGATTCACACACAAGTCCACAATTAATTTCCATAGGACTATTTTCTAGTCATTAGTGATGCAGTGTAATTTGATTGAAGAGATATTTGAAATCAATGAGGCATTATATAAACCCAATAAGTCACTAATTTTTGTTTTCTTTATAATACTCAGGCATTAGAACACTGAAAAACTAAGAGATTAAGAAATAACATATGGAACTAGATATTGTAGTAAGAAGTGGTAAAAATCTTGCTATACTTGACAACCATGTATATTTTATAATATGTTCGGTATTATGATATGTAAAATTCATGGTTTCATGTCTTAATGCCAGTTGCTGCAACATCAGCTGATATAAAGCTAGTATAGTTTGATGTCACTAATAATAAAATACAAATTATATTAAAAATGATTACACATAATTATCACTGTTGCCAAAAATAATTTTAACTGAATAAACATATATTAATTCATTAAGTACATATATCTTTGTTGCACTATTAATTAAAAAGTTGTTAGGCCTTCAAAAGAATACCAAAAAATGTGCAATAATAATGAAATTCAGTGACTTGAGATATTTTTCCAACTTTCAGTCACCTTTGATATCTCTGATAACTTTTACTAATGCAAAAACTATGGCTTTATATATATAACTTTATAATACAGCTTTAATATTTTGTCATTATGAAGGCATATTTGTCAAGGTAGTAGGGGAGAACGTATCTTATTTAGCAGTGTCTTAGTTTAACTTACACACACAGTACGCAAACCCCCATCATCCCCTTTGACTCTGCAGATTTTCTAGGCAGAAAACTTTCATCTCTCCAGTCTGGATTCGTCTTTGCAACTCCAGACCCTAGCTTCCTACTTGACAACTCTACTTAAAAGTCTCACGTACACCTCAAACTTAACACATCTAAAAGAACTCTTTATTTTCTCACCAATTTGTTACTACTCACTTCATTTACAATCATGCGATGTATAAGAATGTTTTGGTCAACCATGGGCCACATGTAACACAGTGATCTGTAAGATAATAATATAGCTTAAAAAATTCCTGTTGTCTAGTGACATCATAACCATGGTAATGTAGTGCAATGCATGACTCAATGTTTGTGGTGATCCTGGTATAAACAAATCTACTGTGCTGCCAGTTGAATAAACTTATGGCACATACTGTACAATTATGTACAGTACATAATATTTGATAATGACAATAAATGACAATGTTACTGCTGTATGTATCCACTATAGTACACTTTTGATGATTATTTTAGGGCATACTCCTTCCAAAGTTAACTGTAAAATAGCTTCTGGCAGTTCTTTCAAAAGGTATTTCAGAAGAAGGCATTGTTATCACAGGAAATGACAGCTCAATGCATGCCATTGCCCTGAAGGCCTTAAAGTTAGACAAGATGTAGAGGCGGAAGATGATGTTGATGATCTTGACCATGTATAAGCCTAGGTTAATACATATGTTTGTGTCTTAGTTTCTAACAAAAAAAGTTTAAAAAGTAAATATATATGTGTGTGTGTGTATATACACATATACATGTGTGTATATATATATATACTTATTACATATATACATCTGTATCATACATATATGTATATATGTATATACACACATATGTATATATGTATATATACACACAAAGCCTATAGAATAAGGATATAAATACAAAATATTTTTGTATAGCTGCATGATGTTTGTGTTTTCAGCTGTGTGATTAAAAAATAGTCAAACAGTGGCCAGGCGCAGTGACTTACCCCTGTAATCCCAGCAGTTTAGGAGGCTGAGGTGGGTGAATCATGAATTCAGGAGATCGAGACCTGGCCAACATGGTGAAACCCCGTCTCTATTAAGATACAAATATATATATATAGTATTTATATATTATAAATTATATATATAACATATATATACTATTTGTATATTACAAATTATATATCTATACATATGCATATATATATATATCTTCACCAGGCATGGTGGCATACTTCTGTAGTCCCAGCTGCTCAGGAGGCTGAGACAAGAGAATTACTTGAACCCAGGAGGCGGAGGTTGCAGTGAGCTGAGATCATGCCACTGCACTCCAGCCTGGGTAACAGAGCGAGAGTCCATCTCAGGTAAAAAAAAAAAAGTCAAAAAGTTTAAAAACACTGAAAAGTATAAATTTAAGAAGTTACAGTAAGCTAAGGTTAACTTATTGGAGAAAAATTATTTTTTATAAATTTAGGATAGCCTAGGTCTACAGTGTTTATAAAGTCTACAGTAGTGGACAGTAATGTCTTAAGCCCTCACATTCATTCACTCCACACACACTCACTTACTCAGAGCAAATTCCAGTCCTATAAGCCCTATTCATGGTGTGTGCCCTATGCAGGTGTACCATTTTTAAATCTTTTATACCATAGTTTTTCAGTATCTTTTCTATGCTTAGATACACAAATACTTAGCATTATATTACAATTGCCTGGAACATTCAGTACTGTAACATGATGTACAGGTTCACTGCATAGGAGGAATAAACTATACCAGATAGCCTAGATATATAGTAGGCTATACCATCTAGGTTTGTATTATATAAAGTATACTCTATAACCTTTGCACAACAAAACCACCCACCGATGCATTTCTCACAATGTATTCCCATCATTAATCAAGTCATGACCATGTATCTCAGTATAAAGCACCTCTACTTTCTTGGTTATTAATGCCATCTGGAGGTCAGCCTCAACAACCTATTCCATCATTCATAAGGATTCTATATTCAAGATACATTTTTAAACTCTTCATTTCTGCTACTATTACCTTAATCCAAGCAATGATTTTATTTTTTACAAAATTGCTTCCTAAATGGGCTTCCAGTCTGCACTCATAACCCTTTAATCTATTTTTCCCCAAACAGTCAAAGAAGTCTTTTTAACTCTCAAGTCAGTGTCTTGAATAAAACCTTTCAGTGTCTTCCCATTGCTGTTAAAATCCTCAAGGCCCTGTGATTGTTGAGCCTTGTTCACATTCCCAGGCTCAACTTGAAATGTTCTGGCTGCCTCAGTCATGGTGAGCCAGCCACACTGTTCCTCAGGCCTGCCAAGCTCCTTCTCCTTCAAGGACTTCCTGTACCTGGTACTTTCTGTAGCTAGTTCCTAATGATTCTTCAAGTGCAATGCTTCCTCCTCAGAGGGGTTTTCCTTGGTCTCCATCTAACTTAGATCTCCTTCTTCCACATTTTCCCAAAGCCATAGGAACATTAAAACTCCATTCAGAAAATGAACATTAACATTACATTGCCACAGAAGCCAGAATCACTCTGATCACTTACTACAATCTGTCTTTGGATAGTAATATGTGTGGTTATTTATTTAATTACTGACTTTTTTACCAAAAGAACAGTTCTATTGATCACAGGCTCCTGGGGGTCCCCAAGTCCCTTTTAGGGGATACGTAAAGTCAAAAATATTTTCATAATAGTCCTAAAATGTTACTTGACTCTTTCACTCTCACTCTTTCAGAAGTTTATAGGGAACTACATTGGAGAATGCAATACATACGCCTTGTTGGTTTATAAATATAAGCTTATTTCTTTTTTTTATATGCTTCTTGACCTGTGATGTCACACTTAACACAGAAGCAGACATGAGCATTTATCCTCTTCTGTTGCATCAGACATTAAAGAGATTTGTCTAATTGCCACTCTTCCACAAAATTGTTTTATAAAATATAGTTACTGCTTATAAAATATAATTTTTTCATTTTCATTGATTTATTATTATTTTAAAATATATTAAGAAATAAACATTTTATTTATACATTTTAACTTTTAGTTCAATAAATGTTATTAAGTACAATCCACATATGTGCTTCTGGCTCCCTGTGTATCATGTCTACAGAAAAAGATATACCAGTTAGACAAGTTGACATATCAACCATCATTTTGAGATATAGTCATAAATGAAATAAAATGTTCTTTCTCCAGTTTGGAATGGGAGTGCAATTGTAATTACTGATATCACAGCCCCAGAAATATCAATGAGGAGCAGAACACAGTATGAGACCCGAATACCACCAAGTGAGTGTGTGCAAAACTAGCAAGGGAGCAATCTGGGTGAGAACTTTCAAGTGGTGCAGTGCTATTCACTCTCCCCAGTAAACCTGTACTTTTCCCTATGGTATTCTTTATCTGAGTTTCTCTCTCTGTCTGTCTCTCTTTTTAAAACTTTGATTTTGAACTGCCAGCTCTTATATTTGTATCTGACTTTGCTGCTACCTTAATTCTCTTTAAGGTCAGTCCCGCCTGACCATTCAGAACACATATGGCTATCCCTCTCTAAGAGTTCCTGTTTGCCAACTTAGAATAGGAAATGGTCCTTCTAGAATCAGATAATAAAGAGAAAAGATTTAAAGATGAAAAGTAAAATCCATGGTATAAGTTTAATAAGCACACTGGATGTAAAATAAATAGTGTTTGTAAAAAAAAAAAAAATGGCTTTGTGAACATCATTTTAGTGTGAAAAGGACTGCGATTTATAGTCTGGACAACATGCATACCTGTTCCATGACAATAATTGAACTGACAAGACATAGTGGGCTGAATGGTGACCCCCAAAAAGATATATCCATGATTTAATCCCTGGATACTGTGAATATTGTGGCAAAAGATATGATTAAATTAAGAGAGGAGAATTTTATCCTGGATTATCCAGGTGAGCCCTAAATGCAATCACATGCCTTTTCATAAAACAGACTTTCGAGACACACATGCCAAGAGAGAAGAGAGGAGGGGAAAAGGTAAGGTAGACACAGTGGCAGGGATCAGGGTGATGTGGCCACACGTCAAGGAATACCTATAGCCAGAGGAAGCTGAAAAGGCAAGGAATGAATTCTTTTATAGAGTATCTAGAGACAGTATGGCCTTGAAAATATGTTGATTTCAGACTTCTGAACTCCAGAACTGTGAGAGAATAAAGGTTGCTGTGTTGTCACCCAATTTGTGGTAATTTGTTATGATAGCCCCAGAAAACTAATAAACAAAATAAACATTGAAGCTACATTATCCCATTACTTTTGTTTTCTTGAGGTTCAATTTGTGTGTGCATGCGTGCATGCATGTGTGAGTGTGTGTAATTCAATTGAGGAAATGTGAAGCCCAAATTATATGACACATATGAGTAAAGGCTGAGCAGAGAATATGTGTTATATCTCTTTCCTATAGACACACACATTTATAGTATGTAAGATGCTTCAATTAGCAAAAAGTGAGCGTTTCCAATGTGAGAGACCTGTTGATTACACTCACGTAAGCATTAAAACTCCTTTCACAAAATAAATATCCCTTTGAGGCAGAAGGAACCAGCACTCAATGAATGCATAAATTGAACGTGATCATGATCATTGTGCTGTAACCACCGTTTACATTTCCCAGGATCTTGCCATGATTTCCACATTTTGTCTAATTTGTCATGACACCATCTGTTTGAAGATAGATTGATCACTGGCGGTTGGGTTATTGGGTAAGTAGCGCTTATGTTTATTATCATGCGTATAATAATACCTTAAAATGATATTTAATGTGAATTAATTTTTAGGTGACAGTGGTTGTCCTGGAGGTCCCATTTGCTTACAGCAGTGGGAACCACTGTAGAATAAAATACAATTTTATAATCAGTTAAATACAACACATTCCAGAAATAAGATTTCAAAATTCAAGCCTAAGCCTCTTTGGATGAAAAAAGGATCAATTTTGTACCTTTGATAGGATACACTCCACAAGTCTTGCGACCTTGATACTTGCCAATGACAGAGTTAAGGTGATGGCTGAGTAAGTATCCATCTGAATTGTGGCAGAGCCCTGGGCAACCCCAAGGCTCAGGCTTCTCAAGTCCTGAGTTTCCTGAGGTGCATTTGTTAACAGGGACCAGTCTTAGATCTATAGGCCACAGTGAGTTCCACCTCAATTTGATATATTGAGGAGGTCTTTTAATCTTTGGAAGTATATTTCTGCAATTTAAAATTTTAAAATACTCCATTATCAATCAAAGTGTTGTTTTCAATGCTTATGCTAAAATTTTAGGTTATTTTAATTTAAATATCAATTTTTTATTTCCTGACCAAATTGATTTTAATAAGACTAAAACTTCTATGCTATTGTAAAAGTTGCTATTATAATCTGCTTAAATTTTTAAGAAGTTTTATCCATCCTTTGATCCTACAGTCTTAAGGCTATATGTCTTCATAGACATAATTAAAAATTTACCAAAAATAAATTAATTTTGAATAATATCTGTTCGATATGACAACACTTCAAGCTAAGATTCTATGTTACTGTACCATATTCTTCATAGAGATATATAATTCAAACTGACACATATTAAGCTGAAATTAAAAGTTCACACACACACACTCACACACTTGAGCATTATACCAAATGATTATACTTAGCTATTTATTTGCCTCAGGTTATAATATTTTCATGCTAACCAGCATTAAATTCCCCACCTCTAAATAGTCCACTGAATTTTAAGTGACAGAAATACTTTACATGCATAATTATAAAGTAAAAAGAGATGGTTATGAGCAAACATAGAACTCATTTTTCCAAAACACTGTTGAACTAAGTAATTGTAGGTGTTTTTTAACTAGTCAAAATAATTCACAATCATGCCTTCATTCCTACTCTACACTCTCTTTTCCATTACCACTGTAACCCAGGGTCCTAGGGTTTTGGGGTATATACTCTGAAAAAGTATCCACTTTTAACTCTTGCTCCTTGAGTTCCTGTTTTTTCAAAAAAGTTCCAAGAAGCAGCTCAGTCCATAGATGCCTGAGTTGGAAATAACCTTTGACAAATTCCCCTCATTACCATTAGCATACTAAAATCCTTGCCCAGGGAGGTGCTTTTTCACCATTTTTTTATGCATACAACATAGGTAGAGGAGTGACTGGCAACTGTGCTTGTGCTGCTTTTACTCTTCCTCTACATACAATGACTCAACTCAGCAGCCTAATAAAACCTCTGTTTTCACAGTTGTTCTGGGAGATACTGCTTTGAGAACTATCCTGGTGTCCTCCTTACTTGTTGAAAGTAATAAAATCATCTTGTTAAATCCTCCTTGGTTGTGGTCACGGGATTGCCACATACCAAGTGATTGAACCCACCCGTAGTGTGGATAACCCTACCAATAGTAAAATGATACTCTCCCTGCAAAATTATTACCAAATCTATGGTTTGGAGTGCTCCCCCCCTCATGAATTCAATGAGTGTTTGTTCTAACAGCCACCATTCCACGTATTCCCATAAGCCCCCAGAGCTACAACCAATCCATCCAATCCTTCGTCTTCTATTCAGCCCAGCCAAGGACAACTGTCTCCTTTTAGTTCACAAAGAGTTTTCCTTTTGGGGGTGTAAGGTTGAGCTAATCAAAATAAGAGATCATTCTTGTGAAAAAATGAGATTAGACCTCACTGAAATAGCAAGGGAAAAGCCATGTGTTTTGTCCCCAGGGTGACAGCTGCTGACACACGTTTGTCTTCCTGTGGATACTCGGTAAGGCAGAATATTCATTACTCCTTTTTTCTCAGTAGAGATTAAGGTGTGAAGAGGAAAAGGATCATATGTTTGGGATTAAGTTGCTATTCCTAGACTAAGTAAATTGTTCTCAGCCATTCAGTAATAAGGATCAGCCATTCATTTCATTTTAGAGTAAGAATTAGTAAAGTCTAAAGGGAGAGAAAGGCAGGTGTATATAGGATTTATGTGTGGATGATGCTAGTTTGAAAGGAAGATCCATTAGGTGCATCACAGCATGGTGATATCAATATTGAAGAGAGGAAGCTGAGATTAAGATAATTGATTTTGTTGTTTTTTAATCCTAGGTTCACAAACTGAGCCACCTTGTGAAAGGAGAAATTGCTAGGTAATACAGAGTGCAACAGATATGTTTATTGAGTATGGCCCTTGGATTCTTTGGGAAGAAACAAATCCTAAAAAATTAATTTTTCAGGGAGCCCTTGACATAGTTGCTTCAGGAAAGTCACTGCAACATCAGATTATGTGAGTAGGAAAGAAGTTCAGGAGCAAGGTATTGCTAATGTTAAGAGCGTGGATTCAGGAAGCAGGATGTCCAAATTTTCATCCAAGCTTCTACAGTAGTTTGCTGGATGTTCACAAGTAAGCTATTTTGCCACTGATGGCTTCAGTGTCCTCAGCAGTAAAACTGGGGCTGGGGAGGGGTGTGTGTGTGGCAGTATTAGAATTTAGGTGTGTGTGACAGCATTAGATTTTACCTTCTATTCATAAATCTTGTAAAGATTTATGAATATTTTATGTGTCAGATATTTAGCACAGTACCGAAATATAGGTAGCTCTCATTAATTGTTAAAACATATTTTTTTGTATTATTATTTTAGGCTAAAAAAGGGAGTTGGGAGTTGCTGCTGGTTCAATGGTTTGACTAACACTCCTCATGTTGTTACATGGAATTATTATTTTGTTGTAGGGTGAAGAGGGTTTTAATTCTATTATATCCTCCATGAGTCAGCATGAGCTTAGAAGTTAAACAAAGCTTTACATCTGTGCTTCTTTATCTGGGTTCATTACTGAACTAATCTGAGAGTCAGTTACCTCACAGTTAAATAAGAGATGTATATGAACTGCCCAACACTTAGCAGGGATTCAGTATAGCTTATTTTCAGGCATCCTTCCTCTCAACTTTGTACTTATACTGAGAAAGAAAACGTAACAGCAAGTGACAGAAGCCACAACAATAGAATCTTAGAAATAGAAAAATGTTTGTGCTTTGATGAATTTACATGCTAAATAGCTACAACTTCTTAGGCTCTGAGTAAATTGTGGTTCCTCGGGGAGCAGCCTAGGCTACTTAAGGTTAATCACTAGTGCTTAGAGTTAATTGTTATCAATCTGTTGTTCAAAGGCTGCTCTGCTGGAGTTTCCATACATAGCAATCCGTTCCAACAGCAGCTCCAGGCCTAAATGAGTTCGTCTAATACTTTTCCCATCATCAATTATCAAAAATACATCAAACACAGTAAAAAATAGACCTCATCATTAAACTCGTCATCTAGGTATGTGGTGCTTCAAATATGACAGTGCATCCTGGAGGACTTGTTAAAACACATTGCTGGACCTCAACCTCAAAATTTCTGATTCAGCATGTCTGGAGTAGGGGGAGCAAACCCAACTGCTACCGATGTTGCTGCTCCTGGAAAAGGAAAAAACGTTAGGGTTTGTGGAATTTGTAAAGAAGCAAGGGCGATAAGCAAATCTCTTTTGAGGGTTCCAACTTGACTAAAATTGACCAGCTTCTTTGTCATTACCAAGCATTCACTGCTACCCATGCACTCCAACTCACACAGCCCATCTCTTCTACAGCCTTTTCAACTCTTCCTCTCTTTCTACATCATCTATCAGGTTGCTTCTTTGCTCATGGAAGAATATGAGTTGAAATCATTTCTAAAGCAGAGGTACGTGTCCAGAAACTCTCTTCTTCTCTGGACTGCCCAATCTCAGAGTTTCATGGTCCCGTTGGCCATCTGCACCTTAAACTTTGGAGTTCATTGAAAGGGCATAAAAGTGTGTGCCCACCCTATTGCTAAACCTTTGTTCTAATTTTTGTCCCTATCTCTGCACATTCTAGAGATTTTGTAAGTTCCTGTTTTTCTTTTAATATCTGGTGCTGCCTGTTTTACAAAGGACATTACTACAGCTGCCTGATTTTCTGGTGCTTCTGTGTCCATGGGGGTGAACTGTCTGAAAGCTTCCATTAGTCGTTCTAGATAAACAGTGGGGCTTTCTGTCTTACCTTGTAGCACAGAATATACTTTAGCTAAATTGGTGGGCTTGTGAGCTGCTGCCCGGAGACCTGCCATTAGAGTCTGGCAATAAATGAGCAGTCGTCCCCTACCTTCTGCCATATTATAATCCCATCTGGGTCAGGTTAAAGGAAAAGCCGCGTTGATGAGATCAAGATTTGCAGTTGGCTGGCCATCATCTCCTGGAACCAGTTTCCTGGCCTCAACCTGGATTCTTTCCCGCTCCTCCGTTGTAAACAGGATTCGGAGAAGCTGCTGGCAATCATCCCAGGTCGGCTGGTGAGTAAACATGACACTGTCTAACAATGAGGTTAGATCTTTGGGATTGTCTGAGAACCGAGCATTTTGGGACTTCCAATTGTACAAATCACTAGTGGAAAAAGGCCAATATATGAGACGGGAAAGCCCGGTATCATCGAGCGACCCTATCTCTCTGAGGGGCAGGGCTACAGTAGAGTCGAGGAGTCGGGAAGCTTGGTCACACTGCATGCGGCCTCGTGTTCGGCCGGCCGGCCCCCCCGGGTTACTTTCGCTTTCGGCTGCTTCCGCCTCTCGGTCCCCGTGTCCCTCCGTGGAGGCACCCTGGGGGATCAGGGCCTGTGGGATGGGGTGTGGATATGGTGGGGGAAGTGTGGGTTCCATTGACAGGGGGTCCTGGCTATCTGGCAGCACAGGGGCCAGAGGAGCAGAGGGAGTCCTTTGTCTTGTAGGCTGCGTTACTAGAAGCTTGCAGGGCTCAGGGACAAATGGGGCCAACCAGGGCGGTGGGTTTTCTATGAGATCCTGCCACACTAGAATATAAGGAATCTGATCAGGATGTCCTGACCGCCCTGGCAGGAAAATCTTAGTTTTTACTTTAGTAATAATGGAGAGACAGAAAGTTCCTTCGCAGGGCCACCCTACGCCGAAGGTGGACCATTCTGAGTGGCAGAAAGTAACTAGCTTTCCCTTTTTAAGTTCTACACTTAGGTCATGTCCCCGAGCCTTTACATCTTTGAAATTATTAACAAGGAGGGAGAGCGGCGTGCTTTGGGCACCGCCCATTTTCAGACTGCTCCTACAAGGAGAGGGAGAAACAAAAATAAGTGTTAAGTAGAGGAAGGGATCTGCCAGGTCCTGGAAAGGAAGAAGAGGTTTTACGTTCCTTTTTAGACTTAACACTTAACAATGACAGACAGACAGTGACAGACGACGAGCATTCACGAGCGCGTGTCGGACTTAACTTCCGACCTGAGTCAGACGGGGCAACCAAATGTGGAGGCCCCCAGATGGGCACTGGAGGACGTCTCCCACCAGTCCCAGGTGGCTGTCTTTTAGCGCGTCTGCCAAGACCATGCCACCCACAGTACAGACCAATACAGATCACAGATTTCGCGAAATTTCAGAAAGACAGAGACAGAGACGGAGACAGTGCCGGCTTTACTTACAGATTAAGATCTGTTGACTTGGGGTCTGGTGGGCTTGGGGGAAATCCCGGATGAGCCCCCAGATGTTATGCCCAGACCATTTATTCCCCAGAGAAGACCACCAGAGTCCGGAGTCAAAGCCAAGGGGCAAGGATCTTTATTGCAGGTTCGAAGCTGGAACTCTCATGCTGGTCATGCAACGAGCG
Source organism: Colobus angolensis palliatus (assembly GCF_000951035.1). Classification (NCBI taxonomy): domain Eukaryota; kingdom Metazoa; phylum Chordata; class Mammalia; order Primates; family Cercopithecidae; genus Colobus; species Colobus angolensis. The sequence continues at coordinate 653,318 of NW_012117477.1, forward strand.
GAAGAGCTCCCCAGCTGGGCTCAGGACAGCGTTATATAGTCAGGGGTAACAGGCACAGAGTCATAGGGGATTTTGTACAAATCAGATGTATGATTGGCTGACATTTGAACAAGGCAACTTGGCTGATTATGATTGGTTCCCGCCATTTCTGATATTTCAGTTACTCTTTTGAAACACTGGTGACGTTTATCAGGGGCTTGCAGGGCAGGGGTAGGGCTTGTTTTCACAAACCTCGAGGCGGGAAAGCAGTCTTACACAAAGGCAGTTAATCATATTGCAACCGGTTTCACAACAGGTTCTGCAACATGAGTGTACACATCTTGTGACCTTGCCGTGCCACAGAAAGAAAAACAGGAACTTACAAAATCTCTAGAAGGTGCAGAGATAGGGACAAAAATTAGAACAAAGGTTTAGCAATAGGGTGGGCACACACTTTTATGCCCTTTCATCATCCCCTCTGGTCCTGTAGTCTTAAACAGATACGCATTTTTTTTTCCCCCCAGAGAGTGGAGGCATAACCAAGATTGCCTTACTATTACCTGTCACTTAACTAATTTTTTTCCTTTTCTTAGAGCATTTACAATAGAAAATTTTTCTCTGCCTCTTTGAGATGTAAATCTATAAGCTAGAAAGGTCTTTCTCAAGGACCTAGGAGCCATCCCTTTGAAATGCAGTCATTAAGAAAAACAGTGACACTATCTCCCTATCTGGGGAGTAAGAGCCTAACTTTGATAAGGACCAATTAGCAAGCAAAATGGCCTTATCACATTAGCCAACCTCCCCCCTTAGGTCTTCCAGGTACTTTTTCTTTTAGCTCACCCCAGCATTCAAAACTTCTCCTGCCTTTTGTTTTAGCAGAGTTGAGCTCACTTTCTTATTCAGATTGCAAGAGGCTTGACCCTTACTACAATAGTCTTGAAAAAAGTCTCCCTTGCCTCTTAACTGTCCAGTGAAATTTTCATTTGACAGGAGACTCTCCCTTTCTGACTTGGATTAATTCGTCCCTTCCCTGATTTATTGAATAAGCCTGTTTCTTGCTCTCAGCGTTCACCCACATTTCTGTTCAGTTGTTCCTGAATTTGAGCTTGAGATGTTCAAGCCTTCATCCTAGCTACTAAGTAAGGAGGCAGATTCCATGGTACATTTTAGCATTTGGGTCCACAGCACCAGTCTCTTGAATGGCATAATGAGATCACGGCATATACCATAAATATTGCATGTCTTTCTGGTCATCAGTGCCAGGCCCTGGTGACACAAACACAAATAATCCAGCCCCTGCTTCTGGTTGTCGAACCTGTTTCCCTGGAGTGGTGGAGAATAATACTATACCCAAATGCTATATCCAGGTAAACTACCTGTAAGAGGAAGGTGACTACCTACTCTGGTTTCCCTGATAAACAGAAGGCAAAGAACAACTTGAGAAACTGGGTCAGCACCACTTATCTGGATGGGAAGAGTGACTATAGACTGAGAAAGTATCTACTTTCACTGACAGCCAGTCATTGATTCTGTATGAGGCGTTCTGATTATTCCTTAATACTAAGGTGACCTTATAATTTATCAGTCTATTGTGACACTTTTGAGAATGATGGCATGCTACTAAACATGCTGGGACAACACATATAAACAGAATTATCATGAACATAATGGGATTTAGGATAATCTTATCTGATACTTTTACCGGGAGGTCCTTGCTCCCAGAGCTCCCAAGATGGTGGCGGGCCACTTCCAAAATGGCGCTGGGCTGCTTCCAAGATGGTAGTAAGCCTCCTGTTCTGTGACCTGGGGTTCCTGGCCTCATGGATTCCAAGGAATGGAATCTTGGGCCATGCGGTGAGTGTTACAGCTCTGTTAGAAGCTGTGAGTCATGGAAGAGAACCATGGAACCCAGTGACGAGTGTTCAGCTCAAGTAGGACGGACCGGGGCACTTAGCAGCGCAGGAACAATAGCAAGCCTTTAGCCTGATCAGGAGCGACAATGGGCGCCTCCCTGGATCAGAAGCACAGTGGACACCCTGCTGGATCCAGAGGGATGGAAGGCAGCGGCGGGTCTGCCATGGCAGCAAACAGCAGTGGTGGACGGCCAGCAAAAGTTCAGCTGGTGCTGTAACAAACACAAACCAGAAGATAGTGCAGTTGCAAGATTTAATAGAGTGAAAACAGAGCTCCCATGCAAAGGGAGGGGACCCAAGAAGGGTAGCCACCACTGTGCTCTTAGGCAATAGATGATTGCTATTTCTTTACCTCCTGTTTTTGCCTAATTAGCATTTTAGTGAGCTCTCTTTACTATCTGATTGGTTGGGTGTGAGCTAAGTTTCAAGCCCCATGTTTAAAGGTGGAAGCAGTCACCTTCCCAGCTAGGCTTAGGGATTCTTAGTTGGCCTAGGAAATCCAGCTAGTCCTGTCTCTCAATACCAACCATGAAGACATTTGTAATAATTAGTGTTGAGGGAGTTGGTTTGTTTCCATCCTCACCAGTGCTCATATACTCACAGACAAACACAGAGCCATGAATAATGTAAACTCAGGTCTCATTTCAGGGTAATATAAACATTAGGGGGACACCCCTTGTATACACCCTTGAGGAACCCACAGACTCAATTCCTGTGTGGCAAAAGTCTTACTGGGCTTTCCTTCTCATGCCTCCATAAATACGTACCTCCTTTAATCGTTTTTGAACACTAAAAGTCCCACCTCCTCTTCAATCACAGCCCCTCTGACCTATACTTTATTACAGATGGTGAGGAAAGGTAGTCTGGGCCCAGGAGAAATATCTAAAAGAAGAATGAAAAGAAAATGCTGGAGGATTGGCCATTTCACATTGTCAGCTTTAATTTCCTGCCTGTTTATCTTTGAACATTACTTAAATGGAGTCTCTTTTTCTAAATCTGAGTCACATTATAAACATCCCTCTTCTATTAGCTCAGCCTGGAAATATCCTCACCTGGAAGAGGAAAGGGGTTATCACCACTACCTATCCTCCTCACGTTAGTCTGAAATTTCCCTTGAATCTCAGAAGAGGTCAAAGCAGCACTGATACAGGCTCTGTCTTCCTCCCAGGGTATGTGCAAATATAGACTTATTAATTCTGTCCTCACTCTTGTTGAGCTGTAAAAACTACTTAATATATGGTTTTGTGTTCTTATTCAGTGATTCAATTATCTTGCCTAGTGTAGATCACTAGAAGTGGATGTCATTTCATCCATTTTCCCAGCACTGAGTAATGGGCAGTGGGTCCTGAGTATCAGGACCTCTGAATAAATGGCTGATGTTCTTTCCTAAAAAGCTATTGAGACTGGCTCAGACGGTCAGAGTTTCACAAATCTGAGACTGGGAAAAAGTGCTTGCTTTGCAGAAGCCGCTAGAAGCATGGATCTGAGTGCAGGTGCCAACATCAGTAACCAGGACCAGAAGCTGTGTAGAGAGGAGGGATGGGTAAAGCTTTCAGTACTCAGAGCACCGTGGCAGTTAATCTGAAGGCCATAGAAATATAATCATGGGTTTAGTGGGCAAGTGAGCCAATAGTTCAGAGCAAATGCCAGAGGCTTGGATGTTTCTTATAGTTAGTTATCTAGGGGCTTCTGCCCAAGCCATGAAGATAAGTTCCTGCTTTCAAATGACCAGAGATACAGCAACAATACTGGCTGTTAAAATCAACAAAACTCTTCCCATTTCCTTCAGGATTAAGCCAGCAAACACCATAGCTCAGCACTCAGTTACTTCATGTCCTAACCAAACTTTCTAGATTCTTGATCCTTTCTCATGTATTTACTCAGTACTCCAAGAATGTTTATCTACTCAAGTTTTTTTAAATACCCTACTTTATTTTATTGCCTTATGACTTTGTCTATGCAAAGCCTTAATTAACTTCCACAAATCTGAAAGCTTGCAATAGTTATTGAACTATTTTATTACAAAAAATATGTTGGCATCTATAAGGTGCTTGATAAGATGAATTCACTAAATCCATGAATGCTGCTGCTCCTTTCTGCACTGTGTATATTCTGAGTCCTGAATGGTCAAATCCATGTATGTTTCATCTTTGATCAGGATTTCTGTTGCAGTTCTATCCCATGACACCATAATTACTATTTGTATGGCTACTTTTACTCCTGGACCTGGGAGATTTTGGATGGAAGAGACAATGATTATTCTGTGTGATGGTTGATTTTATGTGTCAACTTGACTAGCCCAAATATCTGGTTAAACATTTGTAGGTGTCAAGAGAAAACTTCACCTTTACCCTTTGAAGATTCACTGAAAAATCAACATACAAAAGGCAGATTAATCAGAGAAAAGGCATACAAATTATTTAATGTATATATGGAGAGAATCACAAAGTGATAATTCCCCCATCCCTAACAGAGGTCAGAAGCTTATATATCATCCTGGCATCACAGGTTATTGGGGGAGAAAGGAGAAAAGGAATTCTGTTGAGGGGCTTACTAGGGAGGATGAATGGATCAGGTAACAGAGTTGACATTATCTTGTCAAAGTGTCTCTTCAGGCTAGTGTTTTGGTCTCATAGGGAGAACAAAAAACAATTATTCTCCTTGGTTGGTCTGGATCTTAGGCAGATAAAGAAACTTCAGTTTCATAGATGGCAGAAGATGAGGAAGTCAGAGAACCCATGAGGTTTTCTCCAGTATATTAAAACACCATATATTGGGGTATCAGCTTGTGAGCCCCAACCAATGATTTATGGGTGTGTCTGTGAGAGTGTTTCCGAAAAAATTAGTGTTTGGACTGGTGAACAGAATCAAGCAGATGACCCTTCTCCATGTAGGTGGGCATCATTCATTCCATTGAGGGCCTGATTAGAACAAAAAGATGGTGAAAAATTAAATTCACTCTCCTCGTGACTGATGGAGCTGAAACATTGGTCTTCTCCAGCCCTTGGCACTGCTGGTTCTCAGGCCTTCAGGGTAGGACTGAAATCTATAACATCAGCTCTCCAAATCTTAGACCTTTTAACCACACCATGGCTGTCCTGGGTCTCCAGCTTATAGAAGGCAGGTAATGGGACTTCTCAGCCTCTATAATCATGTGAGTGCATTCCTTATAATAAATATTATTTTATACATAATATTCATATAAATAATATTTATACCTTACAGGAAAAGTGTGTGCATGTGTGTGTGTGTGTGTGTGTGTGTGTGCAGGTGTGATTCTGTTTCTCTGGAGAACCCTGACTGATATACTCTGTAACCCTGGCACCAGCACGTTACTGTTGCAAGGAAAGTGTTTCATAAATATTCACAACCAAAGCTGATGTGGGTCCATGTTACCTAAAAGAACTTAAATATAAAGCAAACATACATTGTAATATAAATTAGAATATATAAACATATAAAAAGTTAAAAATAAATCTTAAATGTTTAAATATACATTTATTTTTAAATTTTTAAGGAACTTATAAGTTATAAAAGTATTAATTATTTTCAGATGAGCCCCTATGGAAAAAAAAAAGTCCTCTTGGAAAACCACTTCTAGAAATGTAATGGGTTCTAAGACTAGCTGTAGAAATAAAGAACAATACTTATAAAATCAAGGCAAAGGTGAGCAGCAATTTAACACATGAAATTCCTGGAAGAAAATCTGCTGTATTGAGAACAGTTGTTAGAATTAAGTAGTAGTAGCAGGTTCAAATTCTGTCTCCGGCATGCATTAGTTGCACTTAGGAACAATTTACTTGAATTTTCTGAGTTTCAATATCTTTGAGTGTGGAATGAAATTAACACTATCTGTACTGATAGGTTGTTTTGAGAACTAAATAAGATAAGGACTCTATAGCATCTGGTATATAAATGAATGTCCAGTAAATTTTAGATCTCATTCTCATATCTGATATTAAAATTAAGATATATATGAAGATTAGGATATCTTTAATGAAAAAATCAAACAGTGAAAGTAATCAATAGACAAAATTGATATTATCTAGCAGAGGCAGAACATTACCATGTATTTCTTAAAGAAACAGTTTTTATCCTCAAACTCAATGCCAAATAGTTGATTTCTATTCTATTTTTAAAATAAAGCTGATAACCTCTTTCTCCTTAATTTTATCTCTTGGAAAATCATACTAATCAATACCTATAAGTAAACATTATTCCTAAGTTTTAAATTTATCAACACATTATAAATTAAAAAGGCTTTAGTTTTCATTTTTACATCACTCAAAAAGATATAACATGAGACTTTGTTAGGAAAAGCAGATCAGGAGCCTCAAGCATTTGGATATCTTACTTTGGAAATTTGGGACTAGCTTCTTCAAAGATGTGCTCTTTCCTCCCCCACTCTACTCCCAAGAGACTTACATTGAATGTAACTCCACCTCTGTTTCCCTTGCCTTTTTGCTCTGCATACCCACCCTAAAGAAGTGAACACTAGATGTAACATCTCATCAAGAAAAGGCTGAAAATGTATCATCAACGATTATCTATCAGTTAGAGAGATAAATTCTGATGCGTCTTCAAAGTCACATGTAAATGATATTTGAGGTTTTATAAATAGAAGCAACGCTTCTGAAACAGTGCAAAAACAAAGCATAAGAAGAAGCTGGTGGTGAGAAAACAGAAGGGAATTATTATTGTGATTATTTAGTAAACTAAATTTAGACTAGGGGTGACACTGAAGATACATCCATTACCATATTTTCCATTAGCCACATGTCATCCTAAGCAATATCGCACTGCTATTGCATTGCTAATTTTAGTTTGAGTAATATAAATTATTTCTTATGTTCAATTTTCTTATTTGATATGACAATTTAAGAGAAAAGCATTCCTCTGAACTTAGTGTAAAAAATGGCATGCGATGTGCTTATTACCTGAAAAAGCAAGGATCTGTTTCAATTCTCTCTGTCACCTCTGAGGTAGTTGTAACAGTTATTGCTTTCCCAGGTTTTGCATTTTGCTTTTTGTTTGAACCAGCACTGCTCTTTTTATTTAAAGTTGCTCAATTTGCTCTTCACATATTTGCAAATCAGTGCAAATTAAGGTTTCCGTTAAGAAAAAAAATTAATTTGAAAAATGCTGACATTATAAAACATATAAAATACCAGCTGTAATTATCTTTTGGTAGTTTAATTCCAGTACTTTGCTGAATACTTTTATTTTCAGGTGAAATAAAGAAAAGAAATGTCCCCTTTTTAGATAGGTATTGAGTTCAGAAAAATGTATTGGGATTTTAATTTAAATGCTCTATAAGAATAACTTGGGTAATGATTGTATTTATTAGAAATATAATTTTGGAGAAAAGACTTCACAATTTTAAATTTGTAAAGTGGAGAATAGTTCAACAACCTTGAATATGACCAACTTCCTTGGTTAATAAGCAGTGCTTCATGAAAGGGGAAAAGCTGTAGGACCAAACACATTTCTACTGTGAGGTTAAAAATATTGTCTTAATAATGTTGCTATTTTATTTAAAGATCTAAATTTTCAAATTATTTTATGAAAATAATATCTTTTCACATAAGTTAACATTTAGCTTCAGCTCGAAAATAACATGCCTTCAATTAAATTTCATTTAGGTGAGAAATATTTATTACTTTTTTTTATAAAAGCAAACCAATTTCAAAGGTAGCATATTCCTTTAACATCAGTTCAGAATCAAAACTATTTGTTTGGGGAAAAGTTCATAAAATCATAGCAGTTCACATTGTAAGCCACAGTCAATTATAGTGGATTTTATAGATACTGTAAAATTGCTGTTTGAAAAAATATTGCTGAACTTCAGGTTTCTAAAAGTCTCAATATCTTAAACTGCACCTCATATTTTATGACATTTAATAATGGTTCACTTTTTTCAAGTCTCAAAGGTTTAAAGGCCATTTAGATGTGTTCAAAAGGAAAGCATCAAATACTGTAGATTCCCTGAAACATAAACAAAGGTCTTTAAAACTAGTACAAAAGAGCAAGTGGTTCAGTGAAAAATTTGCTTCATAATTAAAAGTCTGTATACAACTATAAGAAATAAAATTAGAAATTAATGTATTTAAAGCTTTTAATTAAAAAGAAAATTTGTTTTAACATTCTCACAGTATACAACATAAATGAACATGATACTTTGGGTTTATTAAAAAATTGATGTTTAAAATATTAATAACAATTATGTTCACAGCTGAATTAGGAGAATATTAACTAGAAGAGATACATTTCAAAGATTTGTCTCATATTTTCTTTTGCAATTGTTTCCATTATCAGAATCCTAATACCCACTTCACAGTAGCACAGATTGTCCACAGGCTAACACTAGATACTGTTCATAGATCAAGGCTAAGTTCTGAGTATGTTGTCCTGGGGAGCTCTTGCTAGATTTCAATACTTTTTAAAATTATAAATAATATAAGTGGTGTCTATTATTCAGTCTCCAAAGAGAATACTAGAACAACACATTGATCAAGAAAGCCTAGATTTTTACCTACTGCACAGGACAGAACACCATCTTGACTGAGGCTTAGTAGTGTCTTAGAAGGGGAGTTTAAGCCTGATACTGTTATGGTTCAGGGATCTCCTTGCCAGTGGTTTAAGGCAATCTTTCAATGTAGCATTTAATTAAGGCTAAGCAAAATTCTTAATATAATAGTTTATTATTGTAAAATAGATGAATGCAAGGAATGACTCTTGGTAAGTAGATGCTTGATAGGCAAGTATGTTTGACTAGTTGAGTGAACTACTGTCCTGAGAAGGGGCTTGGTCAATATATTAGTTCATTTTCATGCTGCTGATAGAGACATACCCAAGACTGGGAAGATAAAGAGGTTAAATGGACTTACAGTTCCACATGGCTGGGGAGGCCTCACAATCATGACAGAAGGTGAAAGGCACATCTCATATGGTGGCAGACAAGAAAAGAGAGCTTGTGCAGGGAAACTCCCCCTTATAGAACCATCAGATCTCATGATATATATTCACTATCATGAGAACAGCACAGGAAAGACCTGACCCAATGATTCAGTTACCTCCCACCAGGTCCCTCCCACAACATGTGGGAATTCAAGAAGAAATTTGGGTGGGGACACAGCCAAACCATATTACTCCAACCCTGGCCCCTCCCAAATCTCATGTCCTTATATTCCAAAACCAAATGCCTTTCTAACAGTCTGCCAAAATCTTAACTCATTTCATCCTTAACTCAAAAGTCCACAGTCCAAAGTCTCATTCAAGACAAGGCAAATCCCTTCCACATATAAGCCAGTAAAATCAAAAGCAAGTTTATTACTTCCTAGATACAATAGGGTACAGGCATTGAGTAAATACAGCCATTTCAAATGGGAGAAATTGGCCAAAATAAAAGGGTCACAGGACCCATGGAAGGACTTATGCCCCAAATCCACTGGGGCAGTCAAATCTTAAAGTTCCAAAATGAACTCCTGACTCCATCACATCCAGGTCACCCTGATGCAATAGGTGGGCTCATATGGACTTGAGCAGCTCCTCCCCTGTGGCTTTGCATAGTATAGCCCAGCTGCTGACTGCTTTATTGGGCTGGCATTGAGTGTTTACAGCTTTTCCAGGTGCACAGCACAAGCTGTCAGTGGATCTACTATTCTGGGGTCTGGAGGATGGTGGCCTTCTTCTGACAGCTCCACTAGGTGGTGCCCCAGTAGGGACTCTGTGTAGAGGCTCCAGCCCCACGTTTTCCTTTTCTACTGCCTTAGCAGAGGTTCTCCATGAGGGCCCTGCTCCTGCAGCAAACTTCTGCCTGGGCATGCAGGCATTTCCATATATCCTCTGAAATCTAGGCAGAGGTTCCCAAACCTCAATTCTTGACTTCTGTGCACCCACAGGCTCAATACTATGTGGAAGCTGCCAAGGCTTGGGACTTGCACATTCTGAAGCAGCAGCCCAAGCTGTATCTCGGCCCCTTTTAGTCATAGCTGGAGTGGCTGGGATGCAGGGCACCAAGTCCCTGGACTGCACACAACAGAGGGACCCTGGGCCTGGCCCACAAAACCATTTTTTCTCCTAAACCTCTGGGCCTGTGATGGGAGGGACTGCTGCAAAGGTCTCTGATATGCCCTGGAGACATTTTTCCCTGTTGTCTTGTGGGTTTAACATTTGGCTCCTCATTACTTGTGCAAATTTCTGCAGCCAGCTTGAATTTCTCCTCAGAAAATGAGATTATCTTTTCTATCACATTGTCAGGGTGCAAATGTTCCAAACTTTTATGCTCTGTTTTCCTTTTAAAATTCAATGCCTTTAACAGCATCCAAGTCACTTCTTGAATGCTTTGCTGCTTAGAAATTTCTTCCATCAGATACCCTAAATCATCTTCCAGATGTTCAAAGTTCCAGAAATCTCTAGGTCTAGGGCAAAATGCCACTAGTCTCTTCACTAAAACATAACAAGAGTTACCTTTACTCCTGTTCCCAAAAAGTTTCTCATCTCCATCTGAGACCACTTCATCCAGGATTTCATTGTCCATATCATTGTCAGCATTTTGGGCAAAGCCATTCAACAAGTTTCGAGGGAGTTACAAACTTTCCCACATTTTCCTGTCTTCTGAGCCCTCCAAACTGTTTCAACCTCTGCCTGTTATCCATTTCCAAAGTTTCTGCAACATTTTCAGATATCTTTTCAGCAGCACCTCATTCCTGTTACCAATTTACTGTGTTAATCAGTTTTCATGCTGCTGATGAAAACACATCCAAGACTGGGAAGATAAAGAGGTTTAATGAACTTACAGTTCCACATGGCTGGGGAAACCTCACAGCCATGGTGGAAGGTAAGAGGCATGTCTCACATGCCAGCAGACAAGAGAAGAGGTTGTTCAGGGAAACTCCCCCTTATAGAACCATCAGATCGCATGAGACTTATTCTCTATCAAGAGAACAACATGGGAAAGACCTGCCCCCATGATTCAGTTACCTCCCAAAGGGTCCCTCCTACAACATGTGGGAATTGAAGATGAGACTTGGGTGGAGACACACCAAACCATATCAGTCAAGAACTCCATTGGTTGTACAAACAGGTTTTTGTCTGGAGTTTCAGAAGGAAACAATAAAGTTAGATATTACAGCTTTATTTTCCTGGGTAGAAATTCCCTGGAACAAAATTTAAAGTCATTTACTATAGGCTTAGTCCTCACAGTTAAACTGTGGGACCCCAAGGATATCAATTCTTAGTATTTGGAAATGATAACAATCATCACTAGCTCTCTACACCAGAAGCAGAATAGAGAGAGAGAGAGAAAGACATTCTCTCATATAAATGTAAAAATAGTCATATATGTGTATGCTCTAAAAAATATAAAGACAGTTGCTAAGTAAGCACATTCACACACAATTACAAAAGGATTCTACCTGGTAAAATGTACAATATGAGCCACTTGAATAATCCTGTCAAATATATACTTCATTTTTTTTCTCTCTGAATTTTTGAAGCGAGGCATTTTAATGATGAACAATGGCATTTTTATTGGGTATTATATCGCTGGTTCTCACTTTGTTAAACTGTGTATTAGATTAAACTAAAATATATAACTGTGAACTCTTAAGATATTTCCAAGTATTCAAAAGTGTTCGAATGGAAGATCTGAGCATTAGTGCAACTGAAAGGCCACATGGGGTCTGCATCAAAGAATCAGCTGGGTGTTAAAATAAGTAGCCATGGGGTTGGTTTATTTTTGGAATCCATTGTCTGTTCATACGAAATACAGATTCATGAAATAAAATGCCACTTGGCTTCCCTAACAATGTATTTGAAATTATTTTCTTCATCATACTTCTTATATTGAAGAAATGTATCTGTTGCATAAATATTTCCTCTTCCTCACTTCGTTTATGCTTAATCTTTGGCTTCCTTCTCTTCCTCACTTCTCTTTATCTCTTAATTTTCTTTCCTTTCTATCCTACAAATAGGTATGTCCCAAATTTGCACTAGCCACTGTAGAAAGACTGTAGAGAGGGATAGGAAGATGAATCAGAACTATGTACATAAACATTTTACTGTCTTTTATAATATACTTAAATATTTTAAATAGTATTAAATATAGTAATGAAAGAAACATCTGTAATGAACAAATATTACTTTTCAGGTTTCTGTGACATCTCTCCAATGAGACCACATACATTTACTTCTGATGAAAAAATACAGTTTGTTCTACGATTTCTTCAATTTCAAGAGATTTTTGGGATTAGTTCAAGCCTATGTATCTGTCTATGTAAACTGTCTATGCTTCTTGCCATTACAGGTTTCCTTTCAATGAGGAACAGCATTTAAATAATACGTTAAATTCTCATCAGAACTTTCAGAAATCAGGCCAATCGAATATGTAAATATGTATTTTACATCTGTTGAATAAAATGGTAGCAGTTAATTCAATGATTTTCATATGGGCTTTATTTTATTCATGAGTAGTGATAAAAATTCAATAAAAAATGAAAAAGCATATAAAAAGGATAAGGTAAAATGAATAAATGATGTCAGATAGTTTATCTAAGCATGACTTCATATGTAACCTACAAATCACATGGAGTATCTTAATCATTCGCCTTCCTATTTTGTTTATTCTACAGATATTATCACTATTATCAAATTAGACATTAGTTCTTGCCACCTACACTGATGTTTGGTAGTTACGTGGCCAGAGGTGAATCTGTAATAGTTCAGTAGATGTTAAATGCAAAAAGTTTATCAATTAGTGTTCTCTGAAAACCTGGAGTTTTGATGAATACCCATTGTTTGCCTCTCATCTTTTATAATAATTCATAAGGCACAATTATTTACATATTTTTTTCTTTCAGAAATGAATACAATACAGGCAGATATTAAATTCTAGTGTTCCTATTATTTGCTCAGATCTTCTGCATGCTGGTTCTTGGATGAAGTGATTGTTTCACCACAATCCTAGGACAGTGCTTTGAAAATTGGTGTCATAGCCTAATACAAGGGATACATCCACAGCATAGCATCTACTACAACCAAAGGGTACTGGTACATGAAGTTGCTTAGAAGATTAGTTTCAAGTGAAAAAATGCAAGACATTTTGGAGTCTTATAGATATGGTCATGTCAGCAGGGACAAATCATAATCAATTTTGAGTAAAAATATAGTTAATGGCATATTGCCTTTCTTTCCACTTCACAGATGTCAGGAAATATAAAGTAAGTGCCTGAGAAAAAGACACTACAAAACACGCAAGCTATCATTATGTTTTAAAATGATTAAAATCATATTTTCAAAAATATAGTAAATTTCTACATATAACTATAAAGTATGTTCAAACTTCCAACATCTGTGTTCTACCTATATAATCAAGGAAAGTAATCAGGAATATTTGCTTCAATATTCCTAGAGTCTCAAGCAAATCACTCTAAAATATGCTACAGATAACAGTATAAAATTAAATACAGGTCAAGATTCAGGAACCATGGGGAGGCTTACATTTCTGTCTGGTTATCATGAGCATTATAGAAAGATAATATTGAAATAAGTAGGAATTACTACTATTGGACAGAATTCCCATTTCACATTCTTAAATTTTATACCATTCATCTGAGTTTTAAAAAGAAAACTAGGATCACATTTTTGTCTCTAAGACAATAAAATTAAATATAATAATGGGAAAATTATGTTTGAAAATTCTAATCAATTTTAGCAGTTTACTAAAAGTATTCAATTGTGGAAACAGGAAAATCATAATGAGATTTGAAAACGATTTGCATGAGAGAAAAACTAAGATAGTAAATTAATAGGCAGTTCTAGTTCTAAAATGACGTGTGTGTGTGTGTGTGTGTGTTTGATAAAGTTTTAGAAGATTCAACATTTGAAAGATAGGATAGTAGGCTTATAAGTCCACTATAAAAACAGTAATACTGGCCGGGAGCAGTGGCTTACTCCTGTAATTGCAGCACTTTGGAAGGCTGAGGTGGGTGGATCACGAGGTCAGGAGATGGAGACCATCCTGGCTAACACAGTGAAACCCCGTCTCTACTAAAAATACAAAAAGTTAGCCGAGCGTGGTGGCGGGTGCCTGTAGTCCCAGCAACTCAGGAGGCTGAGGCAGGAGAATGGCGTAACCCGGGAGGCAGAGCTTGCAGTGAGCCAAGATCGCGCCACTGCTCTCCAGCCTGGGCGACAGAGTGAGACTCCGTCTCAAACAAAAGCAGTAATATCAACTCGGGCAAATTACAATCAATGTAATGCAATGAGCACATTTATTTCTCATTGAATTAACGAGTAATTAATGCAGAAATATGGTAAGACCAGAGTCTGAAGCCACATCATGTAAAAAGGAAACACATTTTTGTCTTCTTTCTTTATTTTTCCAATAAATATTCAACCTTAAAAATCATAGATCTTTTAATTTGGCCCATATCTGTTAAATTCAAAACAGGGAAGTCTGAAGTCTGTTCCAAACAAAGTCGGTTTGGTAAAAATTTGACTTTAGAAGAAGAGAACCTAACTAAAATCAATTTGAGAGGAATATTATGAAAATTTTCTTCTAAGACACATTATTCTTAGAGGCATTGATATTAGACACCAATACAATGCTTGAATTAGAATTAATAGCATGTATTAAATTTTCCATGGCAGAAATTCAGAGTACTAAATATACCAGGGAGAATTGGATCATTAACCATTTAATTTTAAATCCTTTAAAAAAAAAAATATGGTCCTCAGACAATGGTCTACACCTTCCTTCAATATATGTTTTCTTTATAAGTTGTTTGGGCACTTTAATATTGGGCAGATAATTGTTATACAAGAATCGATATGCATTTCAAAAACTATATAAGTATACCTTGACTTGCTACTATTTAATTAATTTTAAGACCTGTGGTTTACAACTGGGAGATTCCTTTTATTCTATTCATCCCTGAAGGCCCATAGACTAATATATGTCATATTAATGAAGTTCAAGTTTTCCAGGAAACTTAGGAATATTCTTATATTATGTTATGGGAAGCCAAAGCATCAGCAAAATTAGTTTTCACAGCATATATATTTTCCTGTGACATAATATGGAAAATTGTGTAAATGCATGTATTAATTTCATGAAAAACATGAAATGATCTTTGAAACAAATGGGCATATCTTTATATATACTATTTCTGGATTTTTAGGCAGTGCATAATAACAACTAACACTTAGTAACCATGTGCTAGACACTATTCTAAATGCTTTATACATAGCATCTCATGTAACCTCTCCTGCAGCTCTATGTGAGGGAGGTACATTTACTGTCCTCAATTTACAAATGAGGAGCTAAGGCACATGAAAACTGGGAAAATTGGCAAAAATTACAGAGGCATAATTGCCAGAACCAGGATTTAAAGTGAGTCAATGCAACTGTAGGACCTGTGCTTTTAACCACAACTGTTTTTCTTGCCCTGTAAGATATTAAATGTTCCTTGGCCCACACTGGAGTGCTTGAATTATCTAAAGAAGTTTTCAAAAAACTATTCATCTCATGTGCATAAACAGTGTGTGATGTATTTGGATTTTCTATTGAATATGCAGAGGCTAGGTTTGCTTTTTGGCCTTGACAGACCTTAGGCAGAGGACTGATGAGAGTCTATAAAGCCTGAGAGGTGGCCAGATCTCTCCTCCTTGTTTAGCTGCACTCTTCTCTCTCCAGGTATTCAGGCATTCTCCTAAAACCCTAGCTCTGTTCATATCAGTGTTCCCTTACTTAGTCTGTTACCAACTAATCCTTCTAGATAAAATGTCAAAAAAAAATTATAACATATTCTGTCCTATTTATTTAATTTTCAATATAATTAAATTGTTCAAAAAATCAACCATTTATGAAGCAATCACATTCTTAAAAAAACAGTTATCACTAATCTTGTTTAAGCAAAAAAATTAGATTAGAAAGCAAAATAATATGAACTTTGTATGGTTCCATTCTCTACCTGATCTGCAGGGAATAGAGTTCCCTGGGGGAGGGCTAGAAATATCATACTTTTCAAAATTAGATCTTAATAACCCCAGGCTACAATGATGGTTTGTGTGTGGGGGAATGTGAGTGCTAAAAGCCACAGATAAATACGATATACCTTCCAGACACATAAATTGTAATACATAGTAATAATTTAAAACATATTTTATTTTAAAAAGACATCATGTGAAATCGGATGCAATATTGACATGATTATTAAGGATAAAACAGACACTTAAGATAAATTTTATGTTTTTACCTGTTAAAGCCTATATATCTAAATCCCTCCATCCTTTTCCCAGGGCAAAGTATTTAGGACTACAGGGCGAAAAGGACTTAATCAGGAATACATGGAAATTGAGAAATACAGATATTCTAAACTCTGATTTCATGAAATATATTTTGATACTGTCAGCCTGACATGTGCCAGCTTCTGGTCTCTAAACTTAGTTAATAATGTATTGAATTAGGTAGAGAAGGAGAAAACTATCTTACTTCATCAACATTGGCCTTTGCAAGAATGATCTCTTTTGTTAAGAGCTGTGATGTTTTAGAGTTAAAAGAAAAACTAACAATCAGTTGGTCAACCTTTTCATTTTTCAAAGGAGGGTAAACGTGAGGTGAAATGATGTTATTCAAATTGTGGTGCACAATATGGATAGTGATCAAGTTAGTACTGGAATCCAGGTCTTCTGGTTCCCCTTTCAATCTCTTTCCATTGTAATGCTATGAATTGAATTTTTGTAATCTGGTAAATTGAAAGCCATATGCACCCAAAGTTACATGCTTCATTCTTCCTTTTGAAATCATTAGCTTCCAACCGAAAAAGGAAGCAGCCAGGAAAAGGAACTAGATGAAACTGTGGGAGGGAGGCTACAGTAGAATAATCAGAGGAAAGTTTGCACCTCTATCGGCTCTTCATAGCCAGACATGATTTACTAGATAAAAGAAACTGCTGGAAATAAGCCTTTGGTAATGTGATGGCGACGTGTGCAAGGAGGAGAATGGATTAGCTTGTCCTGTGATTGGGTTTCTCTCAGACTTTTAGTGAGTCTATGGCTCTGGACTGTGAACTTGACAAGTGTTTCTAAGTGTTTATCTACTCTGTCTTAGGTGAGACAGGATGGCTGTAGTAAGCTAGGGCTGGGCATTTTCCTTCTTTCTGATGGGTTAATCTCTGATAAAAGCCCCAGCAGGTTAAGCTCTGGTTAACTAGTTTCTCCTGAGGCCAAACCTCATTAAGAACAAAATCTGGTATATTTTGAAATGGTTCTTCTTCCTTTCCCCCCAGCGGAAGCACTAGGGGAATTTTCTTTGTTATCTACTGTGAAAACCTAGGTGAGTTCCTGCAGGTAAAACTTACACACACACACAAAGCCTGGGTGCCCCCATATGACTGGGTCCCATGGGAGTTTTCAACTCTCGCCCTTTTCCACACTGAGCCTCCAGCAGTTCATCAGTTACAGCTCAGGCTTCCTTATGGTGACACTGGTTCTGTGGGTTTCTGCTCTGGTATGTTGTGATGCTCTGTATCTGCCTCTTTGTCTCTCTAATTCTGCAGCAGTGATTTGCCCTGTGACCTCTTTTACAGATCTAAGAAGAGTTTTCAATAGTTCCGTTTGTTCCGGTTTTTATTTGTTGTTTGGACAGAGTGTTGACTTCCAAGCTGCTTACACACAGAACTAGAAACAGGAAGTCCACATCTCTATCAACTCTTGATGTAGCTTTGCTGAGTTTGGCCTCTGTCTGTGCAGACTTAAAGCAGTAACTTAATCTCTATGTATTTTCATTTCACCATTTGTAAAATAAAGTCCTGAACTTGATATCACAGTCTAACTTGATCAAAAGCCCAAGAAGCAACAATGTTTTGCCAATCCCTATGTTATCTTCCCTTTTAAAAATTCTGTAATGCTGTGATTACAAATAGCTTCTTAGTTCCTAAAAACTTGATGTTTTAAATGTCTTACCATTTAAGGGTTTAAGAAAGGACATTTGCACAATTATATATGATATCCAAATTTAAATATAAAATATGCCCAAGAAAAACAGATAAGGTCTTCAGTACCTCAGTGTTCATATAATTGCTGTTGCACAAATGGAAACAGATGGTCTGAGAGAATTAGATGTATTCTTCTGTATTGACCACTCCTAAGAGACCATCCCTTAAATAAGAGTTTGTCTAATAACAGTTTGAGGCCTATGCATTATAGATGAAGACATTTGAAGACCAAAAGCATTCACATCTGTAGTTTTGAAATTTTAGGCATACTGAGAGTTGTCAGGAAAAATATTTCTGCTAGGGCCCTTTCACACCTATAAGTGATAACCTTATCTGCTTACATCCATGTGATGGTTTGACCAAAGGCCACAGGTCCTTTTATAAAGCAGGGCCTACTTTTATTGTAACCAACAAGATCAGACAAAACATAATTTTCTGATTGGCAACTGTTCTTCTTTGGTTGGAAAAAGAGCAGCATGTTCCAGAGGCATCACCTCTGTCTTCAATGATCAGGTTAGCTAACATTTCTTTTTGGGATATTCTAGTTGTATCAGATACAGCCAGAAATACCAATCTTTCTATGATTTATATTCCTTCATGCAATTGCCTCCTTTTAACCAGTTTTCATGATATAAATTAAGGATATGCCAGACAATAAATTACTAATTTGATCAATTAATTCATACCAGATAATTTGATTAACCAAACGAATACTTATTGAGTTGCTGCAATATTCTAGGTTCTGTATATGCTAAATACCAGCAGACAAAGGCTGTATGACACAATTCTTATCTGACTATTGCTTCAAGATTCGTAAACACTGTTAGACCAGATAGATCTGTCTTCCCTATAGATCTGTCTTCCCTGTTACACCAGCTAGATTTGGACAACATGAATTGCTGTGAAACCTAGACTTAGAGTAGAGGCAGGCCTAAGGAAGAATCTCATCTGTTCTTCACTTGCTCCTCTGGTTCTCACCATTCTTCTTACATGGATAAAAGGAAAGACATTCTTCCTTAAAACTTAAAGCAAAGGTGATCTATGCCATCTCCTATCTTTGAATTGTTTTATTCTTCCAATGGAGGGGTCACCTCCATGCAGGAAGTAGCTCTAGTTCCAATATACTACTTTATTTTTATGAGACAGAAACCAGTAGAGAAGAAGCAGCTGAGTATAAGAAGGAATATCATTTTTACATTTTATGTTTTATATAATTTTGTTCCTTCCACAAAACTTCGACCACTATTGTTAATGTCTTTAGTTTGCTCCTGGTACATGTCAGGTGTCAGTGGAAGAGGAGAGAGGAGAATAAAATATGAAAGAAGGAGAAAGAGCAGAAGGAACTGTGGACACTCAGAGGCACCTGGAGCTTTCTTCTAGCTAAGACTAGTCTTTCTAAACCACAGTGTAGCATGTTCTGGAGGCAGCCTGAAAAAATCATGTAGCCAGCTTTAGGAAAAAATGCCAGAAAAAATGATGAAGATGATTCCCTCTTCCCCTTATATTCCAGATAGCACATTATTCATGCTGTTGCTGGCACCAAAGGATAAATTAGACTGTCTGAATATTCTCGGCAGAGAAGAAGCTCTAATAGCAAACTGAGTTATACAACATTCTGAAGGAAATGCAATAAGGCATGTAACAGGCCAAATCAACTCCAAAGTTAAGCTTAAGAAAAAGTCCTCTGCTCTCAATTGTGTGTTTGTGGGGCATAATCTATTTTCTATTCTGGAATAAAGTCAAAGTGAGAGCAGCTTTGACATTACGAATCACCTGCATCAGAGTGTGCTCTATCACACAATTTATTTTTCATAATAGAGTTTAAAGGAGGAGTAAAACAAACTATCACAGGAGACATGGTTGACTGATGAATTCATCATGATCACTACTTCTTAATTAATATTTATTGAACAAAAAAATAATTGTACTGTTGAAATACATTGTGTCAATTAAGTAGTGTACAGCTATGGATCAATAGTCACTTAATAATAAATAAGAATTTTCTTGTTTTCTCACTCTAAGCCAAAATGTGGCTAATACGAAAATGGATCATCAAGATTTCCCTTAATTCTAAGTGGTTATCTCCATTTTTAGTCATACTTCAATTCAAATTCTAGTTGTTACATTTTAAAAAGGGTGTGCTATGTTTATGTGTGCTTATCTGTTCAGAAAAACTACACTTAAACCCTCATTAAACCTAGACCCTCAATTCATTTTATACATACAGTATATAAAATAATCTTATCAGCCTCAAAACTGCTAATAGTTACTCTCCAAAAAGAAAATACAAAAACCTAAAACAAAGTTAAAATACGTGTTTTATAGGCAACCACATTTGGGTATTTAATCTTGCTTTCATCACTAATGAGAACACACCGTTACGATGTAGGCGGCTTTTCTTAGTTTCTTTTGGTAGCATGTTGTAGAAACAGGAAAAAGAATAGCAAGGAGAGAAAAGTTGATTAGTAAATTCATTTTTAATGCAGAGTTCACATTTTACTCTTTGATTTTTTGCTTAAGATGGTGGAATAATGCTATAGGATTTCATGGAAATTCTTCTGGAGAGCAATTACCTGAGATCTGTGTAGGAAGAGCAGATGTGGGACAGCTTGTGATGACCAACAAGTAAGTTTTTTTATTATTTAGTCATGACATTACTTGATACAAGAAAGTGATAGACATTTTGAAAAATATATATATATGTATATAGTTAAGAGAATTTCAGAAAAGGAATCTGTGAAGTCAGCAATAGAGAGCAATGGAACTGATTTATAAAATCCAGCTGCAGACTTGCATGTTTAATTGAACAAATAAATATCTGCGACTCACCATATCCCTGAACTGAATGTGTCATATTTCCCAGAAAACACACACACACACATACACACACACACACACAACTGCCTCTTCTCATAAATTACCTCTCAACTACACTATCTACCCAGCCCAGAAATTTAGACACTACCCTCAATTCTACCCTCCCTCTCATGCCCTACATCCAAGCAACCACCAAATCTTACAAAACTAACTACTTCCCCAAAGCTTTGGACTCTACCCACTTGCCTCAATTTCTGCCATGCCTACCCAAATAAAGCCATGATCTCTCTACTGGATTATTAAAGTAATTATTTCACTGGTGCTCCTCTCATTGTTCTAGTTTTATTCCACTAATCCATTCTCCTCACTGTAATTAGAGTGATCTTTTGAAATGCAAATTTGATTATGTCAGTCACCTGCATAAAACCCTATGCTCTTAGAATGGAATAAAATCTTCCTATTGTATCTTTCCTAACATGGCCCCACCTTCTTCCCTAGACTCATCTTTCATCACCACCACACTCTTTTACTACGCCCTACGATACTATAAAGCTTCTAGGTTCTTGAACATGCTGTGAGCTGTATTTCACTACCGAAAATTGGCCAAGATTTTATCTGTATCTCTAATATTTTAACAGCCTGTCATTTAACATCTCCCTTTTTCTATCCTGTCTGAACCTGGATGAATTGGGTAGAAAAACCCTAATGTAAACATAGTGAGAACATTTTTTTTTCTATTATTGGGCAACTTTGCTTAAACATTACATGCAATTTACATATAAGCCAGGATCTTATTTGAACCAGCCTCACTGATGAGCTATTAAATTCAAAAAATTATAGGGTATGAATCAAAAATAAACGTAATTTTCATCACTGCTATCTTCTCCCAGGGGGCACTTACAGGAGATTCACTTTATGATCACCAATTCTACTCATTTCCCCAATCCACTCTTCACTAAAAACCTACAGGTGCAACATTTAATATTCTTTTATTTCCATAGCCCTACTTTCTCTAAGCTCTGAACTGTTTGAGTAAATCTGACCTCTCTGGGCTTCTTTGAGGTTTACTTGCTTCACTCATTGTTCTAATTCTGTACAAAATGCATGCTCAAAGATTTAATGGAGCAAGAATGTGAATTGGAAATGGGGAAATTCTGGAGACGCATATTAAGAACTTTTCTCCACTGCATATTTATATTTTTGTCTGTTACGTACACATCACAGTGTTTCAGTGGTGCAATTACAATGTTTTTCTTGAGGAAAATATCAAGGAGCTGTCTAAAATATCAATGGAATGTCAGGAGAACTGATTCAAACTTTATTTTGCTGAAAAATACATGAACAACAAAATGGAAGAAGGTGCTGACAAATGCAAAGGAGTGACACTCAACTGAAAAAAAGATTATAAAGAAGGTGCAAGATCTCAGTGAGCTGAGATCTGCCTTAATGTTAAGGGAAATGGCAAGCATTTCTGCTATAAAACTTGTTTCCTTCCCTTAGCTTAAAAATTACGCTTATCTGTTACATTGGAGCAGATATGGTAGATAGACAAACTCAGTATCTGTTCTAACAGATGTTTGCCTTTGCTGCAGAAGCTGGAAACTAAAAACTACATTTCCTAGGTGCCACTGCAGCTAAGTTTCAGAATGATTTAGTTTCTACCAGTCAGATATTATTTTGCGAAGCATAAATGTAGAACAGAGGACAAGTATACATATTATAGTATTATTTTTTAAAGCCTAGTCTAGCTATATTTTATGCTCCCAGTCCATTATGCTTTTGCTCCCATTCTTACTTGGACTACTTTTCATTTGTGGATTTTTGTAAGCCACCTTAAGAACTTTCAAGAATGGTCCATATTGAGCATGTACATTTAGATAATTTTGAACACTCTTATGTCCAATAACATTGTCAAAAAGTCTTCTTGAAGAGCATTATATAAAAGTTTTTAAATTCTTGGGTAGTCTGATACTTAGAAAAAATCACCTCATTGTTGTTTTAATTTATATTTACCTAGTTTTTGAAGATTTTTTTTTAATGTTTTTTTAGAAACTTATGGACTTTTTTTGGAAAAATTAAAATTCATGCCTACTAGGGTTTGAATTCATCCCCCAAAGCTTATTTGTTAGAAATGTGATCCTCAATGCATCAGCATTGAGAGGTGGGACCTTTAAGAGGTGATTAGGTCATGAAAACTCTGAACTCATGAATAAATTAATGTTCTTATTGCGGAAGTGTTTGTTATCATTAAAATGGGTTTATTATAAAAGGGAGTTCAGCCCTCTCACAGATAGTTTCTCTTCATTAAATGTCTTCCACCATGGGATGACATAGCACAAAGGCCCTCACCAGATGCCAGCACCTTGATATTAGACTTCTCAGGCTCCTGAATTGTGAGAATTTTTTTCTTCATAAATTACCCAGTGATATGGTTTGACTCTGTGTCCCCACCCCAATCTCATCTTGAATTGTACTCCCATAATTCCCACGTGTTGTGGGAGGGACCCGTTGGGTGGTAATTTGAACTATGGGGCCAGTTTCCCTCATACTGTTTTCATGGTAGTGAATAAGTCTCATGAGATCTGATGGTTTTATCAGGGGTTTCTACTTTTGCATCTCCCATTTCCTCTTGTCACCATTGTGTAAGAAGTGCCTTTTGCTTCCCACCATGATTCTGAATCCTCCCCAACCATGTGGAACTGTAAGTCCAATTAATCCTCTTTTTCTTCCCAGTCTTGGGGATGTCTTTATCCGTAGCATGAAAATGGAGTAATACATCCAGCCTGTGGTATTTTGTTATAGCAACACAAAACAGACTTGGATAATGTCCTTTGTTCATTTATCTATTAAAACTTTATATTAAAACATATTGTCATTATTTGGAGGATATTATTTATTACTTTTGCATTGCACGTATCTTTCTAATATATTTGTTAGATTTTATCTGGGTTATCATTCTTGTTGTTTTCTTAACTGTGTTCAAATTAGTTCACTGGGAGCCAGGGCAACATGGGAAGTCATATGGTTAAATACAACAATGAAAGCACATGAAACAGAATTGTTCAACACTTAGACATTATTTAGATATTTCATTTTTGAAAGATAGAGTGAACACTGAAAAGAGTTAACTCAAACCTTAAAACGTGAGGAAGAAAACTTAAAACAGGTTTTGAATCAAGTATTACCACATAACTGCATTTAGTAATGTTTTAAAGGCTGTGAAGGAAAAGAGAGACAATAAAAGCCTAGAAATGAGAAAATATTATTCCCATGTCCAGAGAAGGAGGAAAAGATAGATGTAAAAACTATACAGTCAGCTTGATATTATATCTTGAAAAATATCCTAGCCGTGCTAACTAAATAGATGATTTGTAAATATTTAAGAAGAGTGATCTGAGAGAACCATGACATTCCTAAATTGGTATATTTTCTTCTCTGCTCAGATAACAAACTGGCAGATCAGGAAATTCAACCTTGTTGCATTTCAGCAGAATATTTGATAAATCTTTCATATATCATTGCTGTCAGGAAAAATGAATATGGACTGCTGGGATAATTTGTAGCTGGCTAAACAATATTTCCCCCAAAATTTGTTCATTTGGTTAAGAGAAGTTTCTTTAAGTGGTGTTGTCAAATTTTTTAGGTTGGAACATAAAATAGAACATGTAAAACAAATTTGAGTATGCACGCTTTGTATTTATATATAAATTATTTACATACTTAAAATTATTTTAATTTAACAATTGCATATATTTATCATGTAAAAATGATATTTTGAAATACGTATACATTGTGGAATGGCTCAATTGAGCAAATTAACTGATGTATTACCTAATATTCTTATTCATTTTTTTTGTGGTGCAAACACTTAAAATGTTTTCTCATTGACATTTTCAATAAAATATACTCTTATTAACTATAATCATCATATTGCATAATTATTCCTCCTATCTAATTATAATTTTGTATAGTTTAATGAACATCTCCCTAACCCCACCCCTTAAAAATACCCAGGCTTTGGTAACTACCATTCTACTATCTAATTCTATGGCATCCATTTGTTTAGATTACACATATAAGTCAGATAATATGGTATTTGTCTTTCTCTGCCTGGCTTGTGTCACTAAACAGCATGTCCATGTTGGTACAAATATAGGATTTCCCTTAATTAATGCAGAGTAGTATTCCATTTTCTTTAACCATTCATCTGTTGATGGACACTTAGGTTGATTCTATATCTTGGCTATTGTGAATAATGCTGCAGTGAGCATGGGTGTGCAGATATCTCATAGATATACTGATTTTATTTCCTTTGGACATATACTCAGTTATGGAATTGCTGGATTATATAATAGATCTATTTTTTTCTTAAAGGGCAGGGACTTGCTCTGTCATCCATGGTGGAGTGCAGTAGTGCAATCATAGCTCACTGCACCCTTGAACTCCTGGGTCCAAGTGATCCTCTCACCTCAGCCTCTCAAGTAGCTGGGACTACAGATGCACATCTAATTATTTATATTTCTGTTTTTATTTTTTTGCAGAGGTAAGATCTTGCTCAGACCGGTCTCAAACTGCTAGGCTCAAATAATCCTCTCAACTCTGCCTCCCAAAGTTCTGGGATTACAGGTATGAGCCACCATGCCCAGTTCAATAAAATAATTCTATTTTTTAATTATTGAGGAATGTTTTACTGTTTTCCATAATGGCTATATCATCAGATGTGGATCCCTCCAAATTTTATAATTTTTTGTTTCTTTGAAAAATACTGAGTTCAGACACAGTGGCTCATGCCTGTATCCCAGTGATTTGGGAGGCTGAAGTGGGAGGATCTGTTGAGGTTAGGAGTTTGAAACCAGCCTGGGCAACATCACAAGATCCTACCTCTAAAAAGAAATAAAAATTAAATTACCAACTAGGCATGGTGGTGCATATCTCTAGTTCTAGCTGCTAGGGAGGCTGAAGAGGAAGCATTGCTTGAACCTACGGGTGTAAAGTTACAATGAGCTATGATTGTGCCACCGCACCCCAGTCTGGGACACAGAGCAAGACTCTATGTCAGAAAGCAAGCAAGCAAGAAAAAGCAAGCAAGCCTGGAGGGAGGGAGGGGAGGAAGGAAGAAGGACGGAAGGAAGGAATGAAGGAA
>NW_012117477.1:679314-680742 GCF_000951035.1 Colobus angolensis palliatus
AAGGAGGGAAGGAGGGAGGGAGGGAGGAAGGAAGGAAGGAAGGAAGGAAGGAAGGAAGGAAGGAAGGAAGGAAGGAAGGAAGGAAGGGGGGGAGAAAGAAAGAAAGAAAATTAAAATTTCTTTTTAAATTTCTTCTTACACCCATTGGTTGTTCAAGAGCATGTTGTCACCCAAGACTGCCTTGTATACAAATTCCTCTGAATAAATCTTTGACCACTTACAAACCTGGAGTGGTCTGCCTCATTTTTAGATCTGAGCTTGTCTTGCATGTATAGAGGGTGATTTTCTATTCCAGAAGATAGTTTTTCCAACACATGAGGGTAACATAAGAGACTAGTTATAACAGACTGTTTTAAGATAACAACAACATAACTTTAATCTCATTAAAAATTCAACATATTTCACTTCTCCTCACATTTTCCCTTATTTTATTTTATTTCATTTATTTTTATACACTTTTAAAAACGAAGTTCATCAGGAGGGCGAAATACAAATTTAACAGTTAAGTAACGACTTCTACATAGCACTACATTTAGGACAATTAACAGAAGTGCCATGAGCAAGCTTATCATTCATATATTAAGCATTATATTGTACATTCAGCAAACTTCATCAAATGTCCTTTAATTTCATAGAAAACAATATGATACATATTGTATAAGAAGCACACAGTTTTTGTGTGCTGGGGTGCAGTGGCACAATCATAGCTCACTGTAGCTTTACACTGACAGTATTTTTGAACTTCATATAAGCTGCATACAAAATGTACGATTCAAATACTAGCCAATCTGAAAACTGTACTTCCTATAATATAAAAATAATACTTTGACATGCATTTTTTAATTAAACAATAAAAACATTTAAAATGATCATTAAAAACAATGTTAGAATTTATAAACATCAGTTATAAAAATATTTTGGTAGTCACTTTTTTTATTATACTTTATGCTCTAGGGTACATGTGCACAATGTGCAAGTTTGTTACATATGTATACATGTGCCATGTTGGTGTCCTGCACCTGTTAACTCGTCATTTACATTAGGTATATCTCCTAATGCTATCCTCCTCCCTTCCCCCTACCCCATGACGTGCCCCAGTGTGTGATGTTCCCCTTCCTGGGTCCAATTGCTCTCATTGTTCAATTCCCACCTATGAGTGAGAACAAATGGTGTTTGGTTTTCTGTTCTTGCGATAGTTTGCTGAGAATGATGGTTTCCAGCTTCATCCATGTCCCTACAAAGGACATGAACTCATCCTTTTTTATGGTTGCATAGTATTCCATGGTGTATATGTGCCACAGTTTCTTAATCCACTCTGTCACTGATGGACATTTCGGTTGGTTCCAAGTCTTTGCTATTGTGAATAGTGCCACAGTAAACATACGTGTGCATGTGTCTTTATAGCAGCATGATTTATAATCCTTTGGG
>NW_012117477.1:687117-688651 GCF_000951035.1 Colobus angolensis palliatus
CAGTGTGGCCATTTTCACAATATTGATTCTTCCTATCCATGAGCATGGAATGTTTTTCCATTTGTTTGTGTCCTCTTTTATTTCACTGAGCAGTGGTTTGTAGTTTTCCTTGAAGAGGTCCTTCACATCCCTTGTAAGTTGGATTCCTAGATATTTTATTCTCTTTGAAGCAATTGTGAATGGGAGTACACTCATGATTTGGCTCTCTATTTGTCTGTTGTTGTATAAGAATGCTTGTGACTTTTGCACATTGATTTTGTATCTTGACAATTTGCTAAAGTTGCTTATCAGCTTAAGGAGATTTTAGGCTGAGATGATGGAGTTTTCTAAATAGATAATCATGTCATCTGCAAACATAGACAATTTGACTTCCTCTTTTGCTAACTGAATAACCTTTATTTCTTTCTCTTGCCTGATTGCCATGGCCAGAGATTCCAACACTATGTTGAATAAGAATGGTGAGAGAGGGCATCCCTGTCATGTGCCAGTTTGCAATGGGAATGCTTCCAGTTTTTCCCATTGAGTATGATATTGGCTGTGGGTTTGTCATAAATAGTTCTTATTGTTTTGAGATGCGTTCCATCAATATCAAATTTATTGAGAGTTTTTATCATGAAGGGCTGTTGAATTTTGACAAAGGCCTTTTCTGCATCTATTGTAATAATCGTGTGTTTTTTGTCTTTGGTTCGGTTTATCTGCTGGACTACATTTATTGATTTGCATATATTGCATCCCAGGGATGAAGCCCACTTGATCATAGTGGATAAGCTTTTTGATGTGCTGCTGGATTCAGTTTGCTAGTATTTTATTGAGGATTTTTGCATCAATGTTCATCAGGGATATTGGTCTAAAATTCTCTTTTTTTGTTGTGTCTTTGCCAGGCTTTGGTATAAGGATGATGTTGGCCTTATAAAATGAGTTAGGGAGGATTCCCTCTTTTTCTATTGATCGGAAATGTTTCAGAAGGAACGGTACCAGCTCCTCCTTGTGCCTATGGTATAATTCAGCTGTGAATCTGTCTGGTCCTGGACATTTTTTGGTTGGTAGGCTATTAATTATTGCCTCAATTTCAGAGCCTGTTATTGGTCTATTTAGTGACTCAACTCCTTCCTGGTTTAGTCTTGGGAGAGTGTATGTGTCCAGGAATTTATCCATTTTCTTCTAGGTTTTCTAGTTTATTTGCATAGAGGTGTTTATAGTATTCTCTGATGGTAGTTTTTATTTCTGTGGGGTCGGTGGTGATATCCCCTTTATCATTTTTTATTGTCTCTATTTGATTCTTCTCTCTTTTCTTATTTATTAGTCTTGCTAGCGGTCTATCAATTTTGTTGTTCATTTCAAAAAATCAGCTCCTGGATTCATTGATTTTTTGAAGAGTTTTTTGTGTCTCTATCTCCTTCAGTTCTGCTCTGATCTTAGTTATTTCTTACCTTCTGATAGCTTTTGAATGTGTTTGCTCTTGTTTCTCTAGTTCTTTTAATTGTGATGTTAGGGTGTCAATTTTAGATCTTTTCTGCTTTCTCTTGTGGGCATT
>NW_012117477.1:689831-724644 GCF_000951035.1 Colobus angolensis palliatus
GCATTTGCTTGTGTGTAAAGGATTTTATTTCTCCTTCACTTATGAAACTTAGTTTGGCTGGATATGAAATTCTGGGTTGAAAATTATTTTCTTTAAGAACGTTGAATATTGGCCCTACCTGTCTTCTGGCTTGTAGAGTTTCTGCTGAGAGATCTGCTGTTTTTCTGATGGGCTTCCCTTTGTGGGTAACCCGACCTTTCTGTCTGGCTGCCCTTAACATTTTTTCCCCTTCATTTCAACTATGGTGAATCTGAAAATTATGTGTCTTGGAGTTGTTCTTCTTGAGGAGTATCTTTGTGGCATTCTCTGTATTTCCTGAATTTGAACATTGTCCTGCCTTGCTAGGTTGGGGAAGTTCTCCTGGATAATATCCTGCAGAGTGCTTTCCAATTTGGTTGTATTCTCCCCGTCACTTTCAGGTACACCAATCTGACATAGATTTGGTCTTTTCACATAGTCCCATATTTCTTGAAGGCTTTGTTCATTTCTTTTTACTCTTTTTTCTCTAAACTTCTCTTCTCACTTCATTTCATTCATTTGATTTTCAATCACTGATACCCTATCTTCCAGTTGATCCAGTTGGTTACTGAAGCTTGTGCATTTGTCACATAATTCTTGTGTCATGGTTTTCAGCTCTATCAGGTCATTTAAGGACTTCTCTATATTGGTTATCTAGTTAGCCATTCGTCAAATCTTTTTTCAAGGTTTTTAGCTTCTTTGCGATGGGTTCAAACTTCTTCCTTTAGCTCAGAGAAGTTTGATCGTCTGAGACCTTCCTCTCTCAACTCGTCAAAGTCATTCTCCATCCAGCTTTGTTCCATTGCTGGCAAGGAGCTTCATTCCTTTGTAGGAGCAGAGGCACTCTGATTTTTAGAATTTTCAGCTTTTCTGCACTGCTTTTTCCCCATCTTTGTGGTTTTATCTACCTTTGGTCTTTGATGATGGTGATGTACAGATGGGGTTTTGGTGTGGATGTCCTTTCTGTTTGTTAGTTTTCCTTCTAGTAGGTCTGTTGGAGTTTGCTCGAGGTCTACTCCAGACACCATTTACCTGGGTATCAGCAGTGGAGGCTGCAGAAGAGTGAATATTGCTGAACAGCAAATGTTGCTGCCTGATCGTTCCTCTAGAAGCTTCATCTCAGAGGGATACCCGGTCCTGTGAGGTCTGACGTGTCAGACTGTTCCTAGTGGGGGGTGTCTCCCAGTTAGGCTACTCTGGGGTCAGGGACCCACTTGAGCAGGCAATCTGTCCTTTCTCAGATCTCAAACTCTGTGCTGGGAGAACCACTACTCTCTTCAAAGCTGTCAGATAGGCACATTTAAATCTGCAAAGGTTTCTGCTGCCTTTTGTTTGGCTATGCCCTGTCCCCAGAGGTGGAGTCTACAGAGGCAGGCAGGCCTCCTTGAGCTGTAGTGGGCTCCACTCAGTTTGAGATTCCCGACTGCTGCTTTGTTTACCTACTCAAGCTTCAACAGTGGTGGGTGCTCCTCCCGCAGCCTCGCTGCCATCTTGCAGTTAGATCTCAGACTGCTGTGCTAACAATGAGGGAGGCTCCATGGGCGTGGGACCCTCTGAGCCAGGCACAGTATATAATCTGGTGTGCCGTGTGCTAAGACCCTTGGTAAAGCGCAGTATTAGGGTAGGAGTGACCCGATTTTCCAGGTGTTGTGTGTCACAGTTTCCCTTGGCTAGGAAAGGAAATTCCCTTCCCCCTTGCGCTTCCCCGGTTGAGGTGATGCCTCACCCTATTTCACCTCTTGCTCGGTGGGCTGCATCCACTGTCCTGCACCTACTGTCCAACACGCCCCAGTGAGATGAACCTGGTACCTCATTTGGAGATGCAGAAATCACCCATCTTTTGTGTCAGTCACACTGGGAGCTGGAGGCTAGAGCTGTTCCTATTCGGCCATCTTGGTAGTCACTTTTCTTATAAAAGTACCATGAACTACAATAGAAAACAGTCTCTAACATAAAATTGTGTTAATAACTGTACTATTTTAGATTCTGCTAAATCTTACATTAAATTTATTATAAAATCTTCTTGAGGGGTGGAGTCAAGATGGCCGACTAGAAACCGTGGCGATCTGAGGTTCCCAGCGAAAGAACCATAATAAGTTTATGAATCCTTCACTGGCAACCAAGGTATCTGGGTTGTCTCATCAGAACTGACTAGGAGGCTAGTGTGATCTACAGAGAGGAAGGAAGAGCAGTGTGGTGTGGTGGCCCACCTGAGAGTCACACAGAGCAGGAGAGTCCCCACCCCCCAGCCAAGGGAAGGGGTGAGTGAATGTGCTACCCAGTCAGGGAAACCCATTCAGAGTAGACACCACCAGGGCCTAGCATCCCAACCACAGAGCTGAACAAATTCTCAACAGACTCTCAGCTGGAATCTGCTTAAGCCTACAGAGCTCCTAGAGGGAGAGCTGACCAGCACCACAGCTGCAGCTGTCTGCTGTCTAAGCTGTTTGAGCTATTTGGGGAGGGCAGCAGCCAGCACTGGGACTCACAACTGCCTAAAATGCTAAGCTCCCTGGGTGGGGGAAGGGTGGCATCCATCTCTAGAGGTCCAGGTCGCAGGTTTGCTGAAGGTAGGGAGGCTGGATCATTTGGTCCCATCCAAAGCCTTTTCTGCATCTATTGAGAAACTCATGTGGTTTTTATCATTGGTTCTGTTTATGTGATGGATTTTTGCATTGATGTTTATCAGGGATATTGGCCTGAAATCTTTTTTTTTGTTGTTGTGTCACTGCCAGATTTTGGTATCAGGATGATGTTGGCCTCATAAAATGAGTTAGGGAGGAGTCCCTCTTTTTCTATTATTTGGAATAGTTTCAGAAGGAATGGTACCAGCACCTCTTTGTACCGCCGGTAGAAATTGGCTGTGAATCAGTCTGGTCCTGGCGTTTTTGGTTGGTAGGCTATTAATTGCTGCCTCAATTTCAGAACTTGTTATTGGTCTATTGAGGGATTCAACTTCTTTCTGGTTTAGTCTTGAGAGGGTGTATGTGTCCAGGAATTTATCCATTTCTTCCATGTTTTCTAGTTTATTTGTGTTGAGGTTTATAGTATTCTCTGATGGTAGTTTGTTTTTCTGTGGGATCAGTGGTGATATCCCCTTTATCATTTTTTATTGTCTCTACTTGATTCTTCTCTCTTTCTTCTTTATTAGTCTTGCTGGCCAAATATCAATTTTGTTGATCTTTTCAAAAAAACCAGCTCCTGGATTCATTGATTTTTTGATTTTTTTTGTCTCTTTATCTCTTTCAGTTCTACTCTGATCTTAGTTATTTCTTATCTTGGTCTCAAGACATGTCCCCCACAGCCCAACACACCGTCTGTGGCAGACTGTGACCAGGGTGCCTCTTCAGGCCTGACCTTAACTCATCCTTCCTCACTGGGTGGGGCTTCTCTGCAGGAACTCCAACAACTCCAGCCAGAGGCACAGAGATGAAACCCTGATCTCCCTGGTCCTGAGCCCTAGGGGGACAGATGGCAAAAGTCTCCCTTTCCTCCTGGTGGTTCTGAAGAATCTGGTAGCCCAGATCAGTGAGTTTCCCCCAGTGAGGCACACTCCTTCCACCAAGGGGCAAACTGCTTTGTTTAACGAGACCTGTTCCCCAAGCCACCCAACTGTGTGAGACCTTCTAACAAGTGTTGTCAGATATCCTATACAGGAGTGATTCTACTTGCAACAGGTTAGGCCCCATCAAGGTCAGATATCCTGGAAGAAGGAGCAGCCACCCATCTTTGCTGTTCTTCAGCTTCTTTGAGTGACATCTCCAGGTGTGGGAGTGAACCAAATAAATAGGACCTGAAGTGAACCCCTAGCAAACCGCAGCAGTCCGACAGAAGAGGGACCTGACCATTTAAAGAAAATCAAACAAATAGAAAGCAACAACAGTATCAACAACAAAAAAGCCCACACAAAAACTCTATTCAAGTGTCAGCAGCCTCAAAGATCAAAATTAGACAAACTCATGAAAATGAGAAAGAATTAATGAAAAAATGCTGACACCCAAAAGGCAAGAGTACCTCTTCCTCTCTGAATGATCACAATATCTCTCTAGCAAGGGTGCAGAACTGGATGGAGGATGAGATGGATGAATTGACAGAGTAGGCTTCAGAAGATGGGTAATAAAAAACTACAATGATCTAAAGGAGCATGTTCTAACCCAATGCAAGGAAGCTAAGAACCTTGATAAAAGGCTAGAGGAGCTGCTAACTAGAATAACAAGTTTAGAGAGAAACATAAATGACCTGATGGAGCTGAAAAAACACAGTGCAGGAACTTTGTGAAGCATTCCCAAGTATCAATAGCTGAATCAACCAAGTAGAAAAAAGAATATGAGAGTTTGAAGACTACCTTGCTGAAATAAGGAATGCAGACAAGACTAGAGAAAAAATAATAAAGAGGAATGAACAAAGCCTCCAAGAAATATGTGACCTCACAGAAAGACTGAACCTATGATTGATTGGAGTACCTGAAAAAGATGAGGAGAATGGAAACAAGCTGGAAAACACACTTCAGGATATTATCCAGGAGAACTTTCCCAACTTAGCAAGAAAGGCCAATATGCAAATTCAGGAAATACAGAGACCACTAAGATACTCCACGAGAAGATCAGCCCCAAGACACATAATCATCAGATCTTCTAAGATTGAAATGAAGGAAAAATGTTAACGGCAGACAGACACAAAGGTCAGGCCACCTTCAAAGGGAAGCCCATCAGACTAACAGCAGACTCCCAGTAGAAACTCTACAAGCCAGGAGATATTAGGGGTTAATATTTAACATTCTTAAAGAAAATAATTTTCAACCCAGAATTTCATATCCAGCCAAACTAAGCTTCATATGAATACAACACTAAATATGTAAAGGAAAAACTGGTACCAGCTACTACAAAAACACACCAAAATATAAACATCAATGACACTATGAAGAAACTGCATGAACTAGTATACAAAATCACCGGATAGCATCATGATAACAGGACCAAATTCACACATAACAATACTAACCTTAAATGTAAATGGACTAAATGCTTCAATTAAAAGACACAGACTGACAAATTGGATTAAGAGTCAAGACCCATCGTTATGTTGTATTCAAAAGTCCCGTCTCATGTGCAAAGACACACATGGCTTAAACTGAAGGGATGGAGGAAATTTTACAAGAAAATGGAAAGTAAAATCCTAGTTGCAATCCTAGTATCTGACCAAACACACCTTAACAACAAACACCTTAACACCTTAACAACACCAAACACACCTTAACAACAAAGATCAAAAAGACAAAGAAGAGCATTACATAATGGTAAAGGGAACAATTCAACAAGAAGAGCTAACTATTCTAAATATATATGCATCCAATACAGGACCTACAGTAGACTCTCACACAATAATATTGGGACTTTAACAACCCAGTGTCAATATTAGATCAATAAGACAGAAAATTAATAAGGATATTCAGCCCTTGAACTCAGCTCTGAATCAAGTGGATCTAATAGACATCTACAGAACTCTTCACCCCAAATCAATAGAATATACATTTTTCTCAGTGCCACATGACACTTACTCTAAAATTGACCACATAATTGGAAATAAAACAATCTTCAGCAAATGCAAAAGAACCAAAATAATAAAAACAGTCTCAGACCACAGTGCAATTAAGTTAGAATTCAAGATTAAGAAACTCACTCAAAACTACATAATCACATGGAAATTGACCAATGTGCTCCTGAATGACTCCTGGGTAAATAATGGAATTAAGGCAAAAATCAAGAGGTTCTTTGAAACCAATGTGAACAAAGAAACAATGTACCAGAATCTCTGGGACACAACTAAAGCAGTGTTAAGAAGGAAATTTATGGCACTAAATGCCCACATCAGAAAGCTATAAAGACCTCAAATCGACACCCTAATATCACAATTAAAAGAGCTAAGAGAAGCAAGAGCAAATTAATTCAAAAGCTAGCAGAAAACAAGAAATAACTAAGATTAGAGCAGAATTGAAGGAGATAGAGACAGAGAAAAGCCCTCCAAAAAGTCAGTGAATCCAGGAGCTATTTTTTGTTGTTGTTGCTTGGAAAATTTAACAAAATAGACTGCTAGTTAGTCTAACAAAGAAGAGAGAAGAATCAAATAGACACAACAAAAAAAAAATGATGAAGAGGATATCACCACTGACCTCACAGAAATACAAACTACCATCAGAGAATACTATAAATACCTCCAGGCAAATAAGCTAGAAAATTTAGAAGAAATGGATAAATTCCTGGACACATACACCCTCTCGAGACTAAACCAGGAAGAAGTTGAATCCATGAATAGACCTATAAAAAGTTCTGAAATTGAGGCAGTAATTAATTGCTTACCAACCAAAAAAAGCAGAGGACCAGACAGATTGACAGTCGAATTCTACCAGAGGTACAAAGGCGGAGCTGACACCATTCTGAATTATTCCAAAAAATTGAAAAGGAGGGACTCCTCCTCCCTAACATTTTATGAAGGCAGCATTATCCTGATACCAAAACCTGGCAGAGACACAACAAAGAAAAGAAAACTTCAGGCCAATATTCCTCATGAACACTGATGCAAAAATCCTCAATAAAATATTGGCAAAACCAAATCCAGCAGCACATCAGAAAACTTATCCATCACAATCAAGTCAGCTTCATCCCTGGGATGCAAGACTGATTCAACATGTGCCAATCAATAAACATAATCCATCACATAAACAGAACTAAAGACAAAAACCCCATGATTATGTCAATAGATGCAGAAAAGGCCTTTGATAAAATTCAACATCCCTTCATGTTAAAAACTCTCAATAAACTAGGTACTGATCAAACATGTTTCAAAATAATAAGAGCTACTTATGACAAACACACAGCCAATATCATATTGAATGGGCAAAAGCTGGAAGTATTCTCATTGAAAACTGGTACAAGACAAGGATGTCCTCTCTCACCACTGGTATTCAACATAGCATTAGAAGTTCTGGCAAGGGCACTCAGGCAAGAGAAAGATATAAAGATATTCAAATAGGAAGAGAGGAAGTCAAATTGTCTTTGTTTGCAGATGACATGATTTTATATTTAGAAAACCCCATCATCTCAGTCCAAAAACTGCTTAAACTGATAAACAACTTCAGCAAAGCCTCAGAATACAAAATCAATGTGCAAAAATGACAGGCATTCCTTTACACCAACAATAAACAAGCAGGGAACCAAGTCATGAATGAACTCACATTCAGAATCACTACAAAAAGAATAAATACCTAGGAATGCAGCTAACAAGGGATGTGAAGGACTTCTTCAACAACTACACACCACTACTCAAAGAAATAAGACAGGACAAAAACAAATGGCAAAGCATGCCATCCTCATGGATAGGAAGAATCAATATCCTGAAAATGGCCATACTGCCCAAAGTAATTTATAGATGCAATGCTACTCTCATTAAACTACCATTGACATTCTTCACAGAATTAGAACAAACCACATTAAATTTTATATGGATTCAAAGAAGACCCCATATAGCTAAGATACTCCTAAGCAAAAAGAACAAAGCTGGAGGCATCATGGTACCTGACTTCAAACTACCCTCCAAGGCTACAGTAACCAAAACAGCATGGTAGTGGTATGAAAACAGACATATAGACCAATGGAACAGAACAGAGACCTCGGAAACAACATCACACATCTACAACCATCTGATCTTAGACAAACCTGACAAAAGCAAGCAATAGGGAAAGGATTCCCTATTCAGTAAATGGTGCTGAGAAAACTGGCTAGCCATATGCAGAAAACTGAAACTGGACTCTTTCCTACACTTTGTAAAAAATTAATGCAAGATGAATTAAAGACTGAAATGTAAAACCCCAAATTCTAAAAATCCTAAGAGAAAATCTAGGCAATACCATTTAGGACACAGGCATGGGCAAAGACTTCATGATGAAAACACCAAAAGCAAATGCAACATAAGTCAAAATTGACAAATGGATCTAATTAAACTAAAGAGCTTCTGCTCAGCAAAAGAAGCTATCATCTGAACGAACAGGCAATCTAAAAATGGGAGAAAATTTTTGTAATCTACCCATCTGACAAAGGTCTGTTATCCAGAACTTACAAGAAACTTATATTTACAAGAATAAAATGAAAAAAAAACCCTATCAAAAAATGGGCAAAAAATATGAACAGACACTTCTCAAAGAAGACATTTATGTGGCAAAAAAACATATTTAAAAAAGCTCAACATCACTGATCATTAGCAAATCAAAACCACAATGAAATACCATGTCATGCCAATCAGAATGTCAGTTATTAAAAAGCCAAGAAACAATATATGATGGTGAGGCTGTGGAGAAATAAAAAAGCTTTTACACTGCTGATGGGAATGTAAATTAGTTCAACCATTGTGGAAGACAGTATGGCCATTCCTCAAGGACCTAAAACCAGAAATACCATTTGACCCAAGAATCCTATTACTGGGTGTATAACCAAAGGAATATAAACCATTCTACTATAAAGATATGTGCACATGTATGTTTATTGCAGCACTATTTACAATAGGAAAGTCATGAAACCAACCCAAATGCCCATCAATGATAGACTGGATAAAGAAAATGTGGTATATATGCACCATGGAATAATATGCAGTTGTAAAAAGGAATGAGATTATGGCCTTTGCAGGGACATGGATGAAGCTGGACACCATCATCCTCAGCAAACTAACACAGGAACAGAAAACCAAACACCACATGTTCTCACTCATAAGTGGGAGTTGAACAATGAGAACACATGGGCACAGGGAGGGGAACATCACATACCAGGGCCTGTTGGGGGGTGGTGGTCTAGGGGAGGGTACTTAGGATGGATCAATAGGAGCAGCAAACCACTATGGCACATGTATACCTGTATAACAAACCTGTAAGTTCTGCACATGTATCTTTGAACTTAAATACATGAAAACACATAATTTGTATGTTTACTAATTTAATGGGTTTTCATTTATATTTGTAATTGAGAATTTATTGGCAGAAATAAAATACACACACACATAACTGAAAAAGGTAAATTTCAGGACTTAGAAATGCAGTCCTATGTGATAAATTAATTTGCTTTTAAAAATATAATTTACCAAACTTTATCTTCTCTGCCATTTTGGATTGACAGCTATCGTTATTTAGAAAATTCATATTGCTGTGAGTTTATTTCTTGCTCCTTGAGTATGTTTAATTTGTACAAAGCTTTCATTCATGCTAGTAGCTGCCTTGGGGTCATTTTCTACTTAATATTCTGTCACCAGATAAATTGGACAAGATTCTTATCCTTGAGTTGCAAAAGCCTAAATAAAAAGTTTCACTTTTAACCTTTTAATTTATAAAATTCCACTAAAATTTTTATTTAATTTTTATGAAGGTCCACAAAAATATCTTCTTTCTTAAGAATCAAGCACTTTTATTCAAATAATTATTCTTCAAAGTTTTTAACTCTTTTATTAGAGTTTTATTTTCATTTTTCATAATGATAATTCGATTTTCTAGGTTTTTCACATATTCTTTCTTCTGTAATATTCTCAAGTGGCTTTTCTTGTCTGAAATATTTTAGCTGTTTTTTGTTGTTTACTCTTCTATACATTTTAGAATCAACTTGTCAAGTTCATCAAGCAACCTATTTTTCATTAACCTTATTTCTCCTTTCAGTTGGGGGTCTTCTGTATTATTTGTTTGACATGTAAGAGTCATAGAAGATGTCATCATCATAGTTTGTGGCAGAGAAGTAGCTGAAGGTAGTTTGGATCTGATATGTCTGCATATCTCCTGTTACAGTCTGTACAACCAACTGATTGCTGGACA
Organism: Colobus angolensis palliatus; assembly: GCF_000951035.1. Taxonomy (NCBI): domain Eukaryota; kingdom Metazoa; phylum Chordata; class Mammalia; order Primates; family Cercopithecidae; genus Colobus; species Colobus angolensis. The sequence goes on from NW_012117477.1 coordinate 699,691, forward strand.
CAAGTATTTGCTGTCCATCAGAGACCTGCATATACTAGAGAATAGTTGTACCTTGCTGAGTATTGCCTGAATTTGTCATGGTTAATTATGTCTGAAGTCTCTGGACTCTAGCTGTGCCTGGACTGGCCAATGGTGAGTCTCTGCTGGGGACAAAGGCAATGTACTATTTGCTGCCCTTCTGAGAGATAGGAGTGGAACAGAGAGAAGTGACAGCAAAAACTCCAGGGTTTTCTTCATCTCCTTTTCTGTCCCATACGTCTTCAGAAGATAGGTCTTTTAAAAATTTTCTGTAAGATGGATGCTGTGCTAGGATCCTGTAGGCTTTCCATAACGAGCCTAAGCTGTCAGATGGGTCCTGAGACTCCTCACCTTCTGATAAAGATCATACTAGTGGCACATGTGGTGGGTGAATTACAGAAGACTGAGCTGTCTGGATGACATCCTGAACCTGTACTTGCTCTCCAAGAAGAGGTACCGTTGTCATTAGTACAGATCATCTTAATGCCATCTGTTTAGTAATATGAGAAATATGAGCTCCCTGAACTGCTGAACCAGATTGAGATGCTGTTTCCGATGTGTTACACTTGCAAGAATCTTCCATAATCGACTCTTGGGGGTCAAATGGGGTGAAGAGAATTAGTGTCACTTACAAGTCAACTGTCCTAGACTACCTTTTCCTTACCAATTAGGACCACCCCTGGCCTCTCCCAACTGCATTTTATATTTTTGATGTCACAATTTACATTTTTTGCATTGTGCATTTTTTTAAAACTTATTACAGCTATTATTATTTTTAATCATTTTGTATTTTAACCTTCATACTAAATATATGAAAGATTTATACACCATCACTAGAGTATTAGAGTATGTTGTATTTCACTGTGTATTTACTCTTGCCAATGGGATTTATATGTTCATATTTTCCTGCTACTAGTTAGCATCCTTTACTTTCAGCTTAAAGTGCTTCCTTTAGCATTTTTTGTGAGACAGTTCTGGTGGTAATAAACTCCCTCAGCTTTTATTTATCTGAAAAAGTCTTTATCTCTCCTCTATTTCTAAAGGACAGCTTTGCCATTTGAAGTATTCTTGAATGGCAGTTTTTATTATTATTATTATCATTCAGCACTTTGAATATATAATCTCAGTCTCTCCTGGCTTATTAGGTTTATATTGAGAAGTGTGCTCTTGGCGTTATTGGGGCTCCTTTATCTGTAATATGATTATTTTCTCTTGATGCTTTTAGGATTCTCTCTTTGTTCTTTATTTTATTTTATTTATTTACTTTTTAGAAATGGGGTCTTCCTCTGTTGCCCAGGCTGGAGAACAGTGATGTGTTCATGGCTCATTGCAGCCTAAAACTCCTGGTCTCAAGTGATCCTTCCATCTTAGCCTCCCAATACTTGGGACTATCGGTATGTACCACTATGCTCAGCTAATTATTTTGTGTACATACAGGGGTCTCGCTTTGTGGCCAAGATTGGTTGTGGACTCAAGCAATCCTCCTACCTTGGCCTCCCAAAGTTCTGGGATTACATGTGTGAGCCACTGTGCCTGGACTGTTCTTGTATTTGATAGTTTAATCATAACATGTCTTGAGTCTTGCTTTTATTGAATTTTACTGGCGACTTTTGACCTGTACCTGGATATTTATATCTTTATCCAAATTTGGAAAATTTTCTACAATTTCTTTTAACAAGTTTTCTGGTCCTTTGTTATTTTCTTCTTTATGAAAACTTTTTGGTTTTAGTATTTGCTCTTGTGATGCTGTCTCACAAGTTGCACAAGTTTTATAGTTCTTTTTTATTTATTTTTTCTTTTTTCTCCTCTGACAGTATATTTTGAAATAACCTGTCTTCCAGTTCACAGATTCTTTCTTCTGCTGGATCAGTTCAGCTATTTAAGACTTTCTATTACATTTTTTTTTTTTTTTTTGCTTATTGTATTTTTTAGCTTCAGAATTTAGATTTCAATTTTTAAAATAATTTTATTCTCTCTGTTCAATTTCTCATTTTGATTGCTTATTGTATTCCTGATTTTGTTGAATTGATTTTATATATTTTCTTTAAGTTCATTGAGATTCCTTTAAAGAATTGTTTTGAATTATTTTTCAGGCAGTTTGTACATCTCTCTTTTCTTAGTGCTCCTTATTGGTACTTTTTTTCGTTCCTTTGATGATGCTCCCGATTGTTCTTAATCCTTATGGCTGTACTTTGGTGTCAGTACATTTGGAGAAGTAAGGACTTATTCTAGTCTTTGCATACTGGCTTTATCTGGAAAAATTCATCAATAGTCAGCCTGTTCAGAAATTTTGGGCCAGGCTTTTAGTATTCTTCATGGGCCGGCTTTCTGCTAGAGTCCTTGGGCAGGCTGACTGGTGCCTGGGTGAGCAGGTGCATGAGCCTGGCATCTGGGTCCATAGGATTGTGCCTGGAGCCTGGATCTACTGGGGTGGACTTGTTGACTGGGTCTATAAGGGCAGGCCGGGAGCCTGTATCCACAGGATGTAGCCTAAAGTTTGTCTCTAAAGGGGTTAACTTGGTGCTGGTGTGGGCTTTGAGCCTGGTACTGCAGGGGTAGCCCCAAAACTTTAGCCTATTGGGGTTGTTCTGGAACTGGAATCTACTAGGGTAGTCCTGGACCCTGGGCCCACTGGATCCTGGAGCCACTGTGACTGGCCTGGATCCTGGAGTTGTCCTGGTGCTAGGGCAGGGCTGAAGCCTAGGGCTATGTGAGCCAACCTGGCTCTATACTGGCCTGGGCCTGGGTTGGGCCTGGAGGCTGGGGCCACAGAGACCAGCCTGGAGCATGGGTCCATGGATTGTCGACTTGATGTCTAAGGCTACAGGAGCTGGCCTGACACCGGTGAACCTAAAGCCTTGGGCTACTGGGGTAGGCCTGGACCTGTTGTGGACTTAAAGACTGAATCTGTGGGGTCAGCCTAAAGACTGGGGTCAGAAAGGTCAGCCTGGATTGAGAGTATGTAGGAGCTGGGCTGGTGCTGGAGTCAGCCTGAAGCCCAAGGCCACTGGTGCCAGCCCAGTGCTGGGGCCTGTTCAGAGGCTAGAGCCTGCCCAGGGGCTACAGTAGTACAGACTGTTGGTGGGGTGGGCTCACAGAATGAGTCTTCTGGGTAGGCCTGGAGACTGGGGCTGTGTGATCCAACCTTATGCTGGAGTGGGCCTAGAATTTTACTCTGTGGATATAAGGCTATAGTCTAGGGCCATGGGGACCTATATGGTGCTGGATTTTACTGGGAGAGTCCCCGTGTTGATCAGAGGCAAAGTCCTGTGCTTGCTTCCTTCTCCTTCACCCAAGCACGGGGTTCTCTCTCCATGTTATACTGCCTGGGATTGGGAGGGAGAAGGATGATGCAGGTAATGTAAAACTGTCCTGCCTACTCTCTTCAGTATATCTTTTCTTATTTCTGTGCTACATTCCTGGGCTGTAGTCTCTCACATGGATTCCTTAGTTTTTTGTGAAGGTGTTTTCAAGCACGTGTACTTATTCAAATTGATGTTTTTTGCAGGGGATGAGCACTGCAAAGTCCTGTTCTACTATCTTGCTGACACCTGACTTGTAATTTATTTACCTACTTTTGTGTTAAAACTATGCTCATTATAAAATCTATACAAAAAGTGAAATGGAAAATAATGAGATAAAGATTGAGCAAATAACATTTGATTTATGAACATAAAAAGTTACTCTAAAAATATATTATTAATAACATTCTAACAGCTTGCTTTTTAAATGTCTTCCTATTTGTGATGCTTTCATTTAATTATTTAGTAATATCCCAAGGCACATCATAAATTTATTACTGTACTTATTCTCAACATTTGAAGGTATAAAACTATGTTTGGAATAATCTTCTCAATAATTAAAAAATTGGGGACTGACTTTGTGACAATTCTGCTTAGATTCTCATGTGTATGTAATGTGTCTGATTATTGGGCTATACTGGAAGTGTATCAGTTATGCCATTTTTTCTTTTGCTTACATTTGCAAAATCATATTATTTTCAGTTGTATTTTCTTAGCAGAAATCTTTTAAACTATTGTTCATATAAATAGCCAGGGAATGTGCTTAGAATATGAAAACTTCAGTATGTAGCAATATGTTAAATATGACAGAACCTTAGACTATCATCATCCAACCTTCTGTGTTAAAGAACTCACATTCACTCTGACTTTAAAACCTGGCTGGGTTATAAGTCAATCAATATTATAAATATTAATGAGAGTTAATATAGCCTAATTGTATAGATAAATATTTTCTTTTCTATTTCAATGGCTCTAATCATCTTGTGCAATCCCAGATGAAAACACCTCGTTTTACAGACCACCATTTTTTATGTGAATGACTTAGCTGGAGACATATGAAGTGTGATCATGAAATTTGCAGACGACACTAAATAGGATGGACAATTAACATGCTAGATGAAGTTTTAATTCAGTCCAAATTCAAGCACAAAATTTCTCAAGATGATTGGGAACAGGAGGGTACAGGTAGAATCTGCCAGTTACCAGTGGTTCATGGTTCAGTTATTAATGATCTCGAATATGGGCACGGGGGAAGATAAATCTCAGAAAGGAATTTATTGGGAATGTGGGGTGACAGGTTAAATTAGTAAATACCTGCAATGATAGACGTTCCTGATACTGGGATATTAAGTATTTAAGAGGTAGATACCACTCTACTGTGTATTTAAAGAGGTCTAGTTTGTTTTGCTATGTGAGTAGGAGCCATTCACAATGCTTCTGTACATCTAAGCATATTTATTCGATGGTGTAAGCCGTATGATGTAATCAAATTGCCTTGAGCTATGTTAGGTCTTACCCATGCAAATGAGCCTCCTCTCTTTAGGTACAACTTTTCTTTCTTCCTAAAGACATGAACAGTAATTTCAAAAAGCTGAAGTTGTTTATGCTGGGAAAGAAATGTGAGAAAACACCATATGGTCTTAAAAGATGTGAAAGACTGTAGAGCAGAAAAGGGATTATGCATAACATGAAAATTTCCAGAGGGTAGAACTAAAATCAGTGAGAGGAAATTATTATTTAAGCAAACATAAGAGAAAAAATATTTTTGTAACACTGATGGAACTACCTAAAAAAAATTGTGCTCTGTCCTGTCTTGTAAGGTAGAGTGTTGAAGTAGAGAGAATGGTCGCTTGATCACAGACTTCATGTAATAATTCATGCCATAGTGTGTGGAATAAATTTACTCATCATTACGAGATTTTCCTGCTGTAAGATTCTGTGATTCTACAAATCAATTTATACTTGAGAAAACTTTATTTTTATATTTGCCTTCTGGAAGTCCTCATTAACTTGTTATATGTTTAAAAGAGAAACAAAAAAGAATTCAAACTATATTACCATATGCATTAATTAAATCTTTTCTTTAATAGCATATAAATAATTTACACAAAAATGTTTTATTTTACTGGGTTTAATTCTACACTCTCCCTACCACCTAAAGAAACACACATGAATCTCTCTCTGAACACTGAAATAAACCTACATTACTAAGTACAAAGTTTCTGTTTCAGTGAAAATTTATGAAGTGTACTTTAAATTTCTAATTGTTTCAGAAGAGGCTTAACATTTGGTTGTTTTCAGACTTTTTTCCTTCTTGGAGTTAATCTTGGGTGATCTGAAGAATTTACCACAGCCAAATTCATCAGAATCTGCTTTCCTTAACTCATTAAATGACCTTTAGAAAGTAATTTATCAACTGTATATATAGTTCAGTGTCTCCCTCCATGTAAGTTCTATTTTCTACTAAATATAGGAATTTAGCCTAACTCTTCAAGATATCACTAGAATCAACTCTTAATGACATCACTGAAAAATTACAGCTTCTAGTACATTCACTTCTATTCATTCTGTAAGCAAGCAGCAAGTTTTTCAGTAGCAGAGCTTTGTTCTTGTTCTATGGGAATATTTATATTCTAGGAACTTTTATGTTCTATTTTAGGTACTGTTTGTTTGGGTACTATCAGGTTTTCTTTCTCAATAACTCTACTGCATACTTTTCCTCAAAGTCTACTTGTTTTGTCCAATTTTTTTTCAAATTAGAAAATTTCAAACTCAATAATTAAATTTGATGGGTTCATTTTACTGGCAATTTTCTATTTAATAATAGTAACATATCTGTGTTTATTTTTGTTGTTCATGTCATTAATATCAAATCCATTAAAATACCATGACAGTCATTAATTTGCCAGTCTGTAGTACTTTGGTAAGTAACTTGCTGTCATTAGTAAAGTTTTATCTTACATAAGAAAAGTGTATTTGGATTTTAATAATACTTTTTGACATTTATCTTCAAGAAGACAAAGTAAAGCTTACGAATCTAGAAAGGTGGACTAAAAAGAAACAAACACCACTTCACATTCAGATTTAAATTAAAAAAAAAACCTTGAACCTAGTTTCATAGTGTATCTTTAGCTCTTATTAATTACTTACAAACTTTTTTCAAAAATGGAAGAGATAAAATTATGTTTCTATGAGAAAAAATGAATAAATCTAGGCTTAAAAATTAAAGTCAGTTTCTGCAACACTTTTGCTGAAAGAGGGACAGTGCTACCTCTTTCCTCAGAATGAGAAAAAAGGATGCCAATATCTGAAGAGTTAGACTGTTTTTATTCAAATACAGGAGAATTGTTGCCTTTTAGGCTGCAACTGACACTGGAATTTTTAGTAAGCCCTAATCAATCACAACTCTTGAAAGCAGCTATTACAATATGATATGAAAGTCAGACTGTGTGACATGAACTTTCCAAAAATCAGTGCTGACAGCTGCTCTGTCCAAGGGCACTCATTTCCTTCCCCTTTGCTTGAAAAAAAAGAAAAAAAGAAAGAAATAGAGGGAGACTGTGAATCTTCCAAGTTCCAAAAATGTTATTTTACCTATAAATTATTTGGATATATCGAATCAGTATTTTATAAATAATATCTGCAAACTGACAATGTATTCAAAACAGACACAATGCGAAGGCTGGCAAACACTGACAAATCAAAAATAATTAATGACTCTTTCTTCTAAAGAAATCCACCTAGAGTAATATTAGCTTTAAATGTATGTCAATAAATAAAGTTTTACAGAATCATATATAATGAGGTTCACAGATATATGACCAATATAAAGTTTATTTTGATTAGGATAGGCACAACGCATGCTTCTTATCCATTTTCTATTCCTATTTATTAATCAGGGAAAGTAATCATACTTCTACATAAAAATTGAAGAATGTAGATGGTGTTTAAATGTGACAATAAATAACCAGCTGGAAACGAAAGAAAACAGACTTCTAGCAGGCCATCCTAAGTAAACAAATGGCTCAGTAAAATTGTCTGTAAATAGTAAATCTCAAAAACAATAAATGTTTTATTTTGGCAGTTACATTAAGGAAACAAATAGTTTGTTTTTTGAATTCCTTTATTTTTTCCTCTCTCTTTCTTTATTCTACCGGATCACATACACAACTGCGGTAGGAGGCAGATGAGATAGATTACTATTAAAAGGATTTAGAATATGGCATGCAAAATATCCTATTTTGGCATGAGGATTATTTTGAACTGAAGGTAATTGAGGAGCAGCAGATACATGAGGAGCTCTCTGCCTTCCCCCATCAGCCTAAAAGCAGAGCATAAATTTCCCTTTGTAATGGTGACATAAATTTTCATTTGTAAAGGTGTGCCCTTGCCTGTACCAGGAAGATGAGGACAACTTCAAAGATTACTCTTCTCACTGGAGATTTGAGTCTGCATAACAGACTTTACTAAACAACATTTATTTATCATAAATGTGCTAGTCACCTTCCCACAATTGACCTCACCTAGTAGCCCAAGCACCGCACCCCTTTCCTTTGTCATCACTTTTCTATGATGTATTACATTTTTTTAAAATAACATAGAAACCCCCAAGTCTAACTACTTCTTTGGGTTTTCATTTTTATGTGAAGCCCTTGTGTACACAAAAATATTAATAAATTTGTGTGTGTAACATGTCACCTGTTAATCTGTCGTTTGTGAGTTTAATTTACAGGCTTCAGGAATAAACCTAAAAAGGTACAGGAAATATTTATCTTTTCCTCCCCTATAGTATTACTATTTAACCAAGGTTTTATATGATATTAATGTCATAAGATGATGAGAACATGTTCAGATTTCTGTAATTTTGAAACACATATCTAACATACTTCAGGTTAAGTATGAGGCTTTCAAAAATCAGATTAGGAAATGCAAAGGATTATTTTATAAATGTTTAATATTTTTCCCCATAGAGAACATGATTTAGTAAGTCTGATATTTTGATTCGTAGAACCATGACATATTTTTCTCTGTTGTTTATTAAAAAAAAGTTTCTAATTATCATTGAAGATATAATAAATATCCATAAACATCACAGACTAAATTTGGTTGACATATTTCAAATGATTTTATCTTCCTGTTGATTCTGTATTATATTCACCTTTTAATGAAATAAATGCTGACAAAAAGGCGACTGTATTATAGAAAGTCAAAGGTTAGTTTCTACATATATAGCTGGGTATTTGAAATAAAATTAAAGGCTTTATAGTAATTTATGTTCATAATATATATATTTCATTTGTGTGTATGTAACATGAAATTATATTTACATAAATGTATGCAACATATATGGAGATTTATATTTGAATAATGAGTAATTAAGCAAAGATACAATCTTGTGTCTCAAAATCACGTTTTGGTCAATGACAGACTGCATATAGGAGAATAGGCTCATAAGATTATAATTGAGCTGAAAAATTCCTACCACCTAGTGATGCCCTAGCCTTCTTAATGTCGTAGTACAATGCACTACCTTTTCTATGTTTAGATATGTTTATATAAATACTTACCTTTGTGTTACAATTGCCTACAGTATTCAGTACATTAACATTTTGCACATATTTGTAGCCTAGGAACAATATGTCATACCGTTTAAACTTGGTGTGTGGTAAGTTATACCATCTAAGTACACTCTATGATGTTTGCACAATAGTGAACCTGCCTAACAATGCATTTCTCAGAATGTATCCCATGTACATAGAAATGACTGTATATGTACTAGAGATATATATGGCTTGGAACGTATTACATTGAAACTTTGAAATATAATTATTTTTGATTTATTGTTGTTTATGTTATATATTACATATAGATATGTAATACATACATATATGTGCATATATATGTATATATGTACATATGTGTAATTTATAGTAACTATAACATGTTTTATCACTAGTTACAGCTTTTATTTCTTTTGTTACTAGTTATAGATTTTTTTTTGGTGACATATACTTCTATGAGCGTAAACATCAGTGACTAAGGGGTAAAAATGTTTTTTGTCTTCATACTGTTTCCAGAGATTACAAGAAAAATAATCTGTAAATAACATTTTTTTAGTTCTACCTCTTCCTTTCTGTCAACATTGTATTCATTGTACAAAATAAGCAAAAGCAACTAGATGGATGCCAAATAAATGATCTGAAATTGAGAAAAACTGATTAAAGCAAATTTTTAATCTGAACAATTTAAAATGCAACCATTTTTATCTGTGAAAGTCTAAAGAAAAAAGGTAATATGAGTTAAATGTGGGGCGAGGGGAGGTGAGGGAGTTTTAATCACTGAAAACTCGCATTAATAAAACAATAAATTCCTAATTATGTAGGAAATTTCTTCCTCAGGAATAACTTCTCTAATAGCATTTTAGCAATTGTGTTTAAACAATGATAATGTAATACTATTGTTTAACTTGGATAATTTATCATTATCCAGTGATAATGGTTTACCCTCAAGAATGCTTTTTAACACCATTTCTACATTTCTAAAATTTTTAGGAGAGCAACTTTGATATATGGCTAGAGTTAACAATAAAGTGTTCACATCTGAGTTGGGGAATGATTAGGATCTTAAAGACCTATAGAGGGTGCACAGAGTGGTCCTGACTTCACTGGAGTTGGATTTCTCCTTATGCATGATACAACCTATTCGCTAAGAAATGGTACACTGGTTATAATACATCCCTAGGGCTGAAAAAAAAAAAAAAAAAGCAGAAATTGTCCTCAGTGTTTATATATTTGGATTTTTGGCCAATCTGTGCCTCTGTTTCAAAAATTTATTTTTGCCATCCCAGAATCTCTTTTCTTATGGAGGTTCATATTCTTTATAAGACAATTTTATATGGTCAAAATACTATCTCTTTTATTTATGATAAATTAATATAATTCTAGTGGCATAATTATAGCTCACAGAAGCCTCAAACTCCTGGGCTCAAGGCAACCCTCCCACTTCAGCCTCCCGAGTAACTAGGACTACAGATGCATGCCACCCATCTAGCTAATTTTTCCTTCTTTCTTTTTTTGTACAGATGGGAGTCTCACTATATTTCCCAGGCTGGTCCTGAACTCCTGGGCTCAGGGGATCCTCTTGCCTCAGCCCCACCAAGGTGCTGGGATTACAGGTATGGACCACTGTATCTGGCTGGAAATATTATTATTTTATAGCTGAATATTAGTTTATGAGACTAGCAAAACAAAACAGATATCCCAGTAAACTCTTTAATACCATTACAGTTTGGATTATAGTAGCATTGAAGCCTCAAAATTCTTGTATGTATGCAAAATCAAAATCTCATCTTGATTCTTAATATCAATACAAGGAAGCATAATGTAGATATCCCAAGAAAAGCAATTTTTCATGATTATCTTTGAAATAAATCTTGCAAATATCTACACTTAATGAATCCAAGCCTGTTTAGAGGGTTTGTTTTCCCCTCTCATTTTTACTCTAGCCCATCCTCCTCTTGAAATCCAGCCTTCTTAGGAAAGTCAAGTCACCTCACCACAAAACAGGGTTTCAATCCAAATTTTTTTCTTCAGAGAAGAGATAGTTAAGCTTATGGCTTTTTAAATGCTGTGCCTGCTGTCAAGCAGTTGTAGGTACACAGGGAACATACCAACATGCCAATGAAAGAGGCCAATCAGTAGAAAATTTGTTTATTTGGAAATAATGTTTGCTTGGTTTGAAGCAGAAAGACTATATGAGAGCTAGGGCTTGTTTTTGGTTTTTCCTTTTTATATTTTGAACATGCTAAGAAAAAGGAAAAATAATATTTTAAAGTCTTAAAATGCAGTTGCACATATTGATAGTTAGGAGGGCAATATGTTGTCATAGAGGATTCAATAGGGTTCTGAAGACAGGAGACCAATTATTAACTCTGGTTCACTTGCTCTATGCTTTGTTCTGGTCCCAACTGCCTCAAGACTGAGTTTATTTATGAAATAAAGAGCATCATCTTCACAATCTCTAAGATCTCCCTAACTCTAAAGTGCCCTCGATTAATTTATTAAAAGAGTCTTCATTAAAAACAATTAGCATTACTGGGATCTGGGTAGAAGGTTGGTAAGTGAAATTCTAGTTTTTATGTTGAGGGGCAACCAAATGATTTGAGGCATCTTTCTGTTTTTTTCTTTTTTTGTTTTTTTCTTTTTGAAGCATAATTGTAGTCTCTCATTTACTACATAACAGTTTTCATTACATTCACCAAAATTGATTGTTAATGAGAGAAATTCTTCACATTACACAAAGTGTAAAACTTGACTATTTTAAGTGAGACTCACAAATGATTGATGTGATTGTAAGAACATCTTATGTGGTAAAAATAAATTTTTTTCTCCAAATGTGATGTGATTAAACGAAATGTGGTAAATAAGCGTTATAGAAACAGGACATTCTATTTCTAGAAAGGTGTTCTACTTTTTAAAAAATCTGCAAGAGTCAAACAGCTGTTGCTTATCTGAAGCAATTAATTATAATGATTTAAGGTAGACTTTCTTTTTAAATAAATAACATACAAAGACTATAAGAGTTTCCCTATTGTGTAGTTATATTTTTGTCCAACAATGTAATATTTTTATACGAAACCTCCCTTGACTTCATTTTGTAATGATAATACTAAAACGTAGTTCCTTTTTTCTTTTAGTAGCAAATCTTACATATTTACATAGGAATAGTTTGTCCTGGATATGCTAAAATTGGACAAATAGGATTCAAATGGATTTTTCTGAACAGAGAAATCCTCACAATCAAAGAAAGAGCAACATGATAGGGTTTCTTCAGTAAGGCTCAACTCAGTTCAAGATAATCATATCAATATGTTACAAATTGAATACTCTTCCTGCTTCAGTGAGAAAAACCACAAAATACATAAAGGCCTCAGTGCTGACGACATTTTGGTTTAAATTATTTTCTTTTGTAGACCATGTGTGTTCCTTCTCCTGACAGACTACAGATTCCATGAAGGCTATTATGTCTTTAGATTTGCCTTGTTAAGGGTCAGTGGTATAATTATAAGAGTTTGCACAGCTAAGTCGGTAGGTGGTATATTTATTTAATTGTTTACCACTTGACTGTGAGCCAGCTTTAGCAGAATGAAAGCCTGGTATGAATGTATATTCAAGTCTGTCATAATTTACGGGTGTCCCAATTTGCTGCAGCCATATCAGCTGGCCGAATCATGTCCTGGCCACAGTGACCCAGGAATGCCTAGGTGGCTTGTTCATGTCCAGTAATAACCAACGAACCTTACTACTGCATAAGCCTCTCGGTATCTGTTTGTTATATGCATAATTGAGTTATTCTAGTTACCATATGCATGTATAAATCACAGGAACATTATTTAATTATGTAAAATTAAGTATCAAGTATATGTGATGTTGTTTCTGAATTAACTTACGTAATATCTAAAGTGTATATGTAAATAGGGCTTCCTTTTAAAAAATTATTTGAGAGTACAGCAGGCATCACACAATACTGATTTGTCTTTTTCCCCCCTTCTTTGACAGATTTATTCATAAAATCTCTTTGATTATTTTTCTCTCTTCCACAGACTTAAAATGTATACAATTTCTGAGCTCGTATTTTGGGCCCAGATTCATGGGAGATGTTTAGGGTACTATACTAGTGAATTGGCGACAAGTAAATAAATCAACAAATATTAGTAATACATTAACAGATAATTATGCTGTTGGTACTCCCAGAACAGGGAATGTGTCATGGCCTCAGTACCTAGCACACAGTAGGAACAACAAATATTTGCTATTTATTTATTGTAAATCAATAAATATTTGTTGAATAAATGACTTCCCTCAATGCAGATGACTAGTTTTAAATGGTCATAAAATGAATGATTAAAGGAAAACTTTAAGGGTGAATTAAGCACCATAATCTGCTTAAAAATAGCAGTTAAAGGAGTATTTACATTAGGTTATTTTGATGCTTAACAAAGCCAGTACTTTTGAGTAAAAGGGATTTACTAGTAAAGAAGCAGGTAGAATCCTGATGTTCATGTTAAATACAGTTCAATTGGAAAAGTTGTTTTTTTTTTTTTTTCTAGGTCCATTTGGAATTTGAAAAGGAGGAAGTTTTGGGGGATGATGTTATGGACACATGAACATTTCAGGCCTGTAAATAATTGTTCATAATGGAGGATTGAGATTATTGCCTTTGTGGTTTTTAGAAATTGTCTTATTAATGAAGGAGAGTAATGACTGGTTTCCATTAAGAATGTCTTTAACAAAACTGTCAACACTTTTAAATAATAGCTACTGAACCATTTGCTTAGCTGTTTTTGTGTATTTTGTTCATATAGAAACATGTAAGCATATTTCCGCAGCTAATGAGAAGAAGGATGTGCTACAGAAAACTAGAGTGTTTAGAGGCCTACATCATTCTAGAAGAAGAAAACTGAAGAAATAGTCAAATATAATTTCTTTCTTGACATTGCCTGATTAAGTTATGACCCTCATTCACAAAGCATATGAAAAATGTTGGCCCCTGGTTCTAACATTTAGAAATGACAATCCAGTGGAAATTACAACTTACACAGGAAGAAGATGAAATGCTCATCATTCCTCTACTAAATTGTTTTTTCATATAAAAAAGTTTCCTTCTCGGAATGTGTTATGCCACACAGCATCCAACTCCATAGCACGCAGTTTTGAGTTGATGGATTCCTTATAGGTAGTCATGTAGTCTGTGGATACTTCTAGTTACAGATCTCTCCCACCTCTATTATTTTCTCATGACTGTAATCTAGACCTGGAACTTCTTTCAGCAGAATGACTGAAAGTTCATGAGTCTCTCTTCCTATCCAAATGAATTTCCTATAACCAGTTTCCGATTTCAGCTAAAGCCATGCTCTCTGCTTCATTTCTCAATTGTAAATTTTTTCCTAAAATTTGTATTGAGGTATAACATATGCATCAAAGTGCACAAATGATAACTCTATGTATTTTTTTTAAGTAAGTGAACACCTTAGTGAACATGCCTTATATAGAAATAGAATATTAGTAGCTAAGCGAAGTTTTTTTTTTTGTTTTTTGTATTGTTTTGTTTTTTTGTTTTTCTTTTTAAATTAACACTCCCTGAGAGCTTGAAAGTTCTAGCTGCTCCATGTCTTTCCTAACCCTTGGTGTTGTCAGCATCTCCACTTCCAGTTTAGCCATTCAGGTGTGTGTATTGGTACCTAATTGGAGTTTTAATTTACATGCTTCTGGTGACTGATGAGATTATGGGACTTTTCCTATGCATATTGCCCTCTTCTCTTATGGGTCTCTCCAACTCTTTTGCCTATTTCTTAATGAAAGGTGTGACTTTGAATAACTAAATTTTTATAGTTCTTTTATATATTCTGGAAAATTGAGCTTTATCATTTATGTGTTGCAAATGTCTCCTCCAACTGTGTTGCTTGCTTTTTTCTTCATTTAATGGTGTCCCTTGATAAACAAAAGTTCTTAATCATTAATTTTTTTGTCATTTCTGGTTCATCTTTATTGTGCTCTTAACATAAAATTTAGGAAGTTTGGCCTACTCAAAAAAGTATACATATATATATTATATATATATTTTTTTTTTCCGTATTCTACATTACCAGTAATGTCATTGGAACATAATGACTGCTTTATTTTTTGTTTCAAATTCTTATGACTTCTTTTTTACTTTCTTTCACTATCCTCCAACATGCTAAATAGAAGTACAGTGGATATGCTTGCCTCATTGTATATCTCAGAGTAAAATTTTCAGTAGCTGATCCATAAGTGTGAACTTCACTAGTGATTCTTTTTAAAAACTCTGTATGACATAAAAGTTTCCCTTTGATTACTTATTTACATTAGTTATTAAATTTTATCAAACATATTTATGCATATATTGAAATAAACATGATTTTTCTCCTTTGTGTAGTAAATTACATTGATTTGTAAACCTTCATCCAATCTTGCATTCTTGGATGAAAGCCCACTGATTTTTTTTTTCTTTTTAATTTCTTCATGAAAAAGATTGACATGAGAATTGTGGAGCCTCTAGATGGTGTTTTCTTCAAGGGTTTCCTTTCATTCACTAGCAGACAACTAGATTAAGAACAGAGCACTTTACTTCAGTTAATGACAGATAGGAGCCACGTATGGGTTTGAGTTTTTGCGATATTTGACTTATTTTGGCTTGTTCTCCCTCCTGAAATGCAGCTTAGGAGTGCCTCAGAACAGAACAAACCTTCCCCACGGCATCTCCAGGGAAGTGATAAAATTCCAAAGAAAAAATCAGGTATGTTCAGACAGGTCCACCAAAGAATTTATGAATAAAATACAGCATAAAATAGCAGAGAATTACAGGCCATAAGAGTATTCTTTTTCTTTATAAATAATCATTTTAAAGAATATTTGTGTTATTGGAACTTTTGTAATTTGTAAATTGCAAGAGGTTTGCAATTATTAGTGTAACCTATATGTTTCTCTGTAGTAAATGGTATCCTAAAGAAAACCTTTAAAAATGAGGTGAAGGGAAAGCTTCATCTGCTGATGGTTTGGTAAGACAAAGAGTGGGAAGGTGGGAAGGAAGGATCCCCTCACTACGGTCAGTCAGTATCCATGGGACATGGTGGGGGGATTGAATTCATCATGGGCTTAGAGCTTGCTTGTAGAAATGAGAAGAGCCTTCCCAGGGCTCAGAAGAGTCTTGGGGCTCAGCAGGTCTCTAGACTTGGGACTTGTTCATATAACACAATCCTCAGCAGAGAAGCCACACATTTAAAATATAGAGTGACATTTTCTCCTGAGAGATTTGTAATAACAACTTTCTTACATGGATCCAGAAAATTCTTACATAATCCAGAAAATTCTGAATGCAGTAGATTTTGTTAATTCAAATTGCATAGGAAAGCAATTCTACCTGGGTATCATATTATATATAATATAATTATAATATATAATATAAATTTATTTTTATTTGTATGACTTAGTCTAGCATAATTTATAAGGAAGGTGTTTGATAAACTGTTGACATATTTTAGGGAAATTTTTCTTACTGTAATATCTTCAGGGAAGCATCAGGAAAAACAGCTAATGAATGCTGGGCTTAACACCTAGGTGATTGGTTGATCTCTGCAGAAAACCACCATAGCACATGTTTACTTATGTAACAAACCCAAACCTGCACATGTACCCTGGAACTTAAAATAAAAGTTGAAGAAAAAAATCTTCTAATTTTATAGTCAGGCTGTATTTTTATGGCCTAATTTATCAGATGTTCTGGTCCATTTTGCACTGCTATAACACAATAATGAGACTGGTTTATTTATAATGAGCAGATATTTATTAGCTCACAGTTCTGGAGGCGGGGAACTCAAATATGAAGACACTGGCAGGTTTGGTGTCTGGTAAGGACCTGGTCAAGGGCCACTGTCAAGTGGATTATTCTACTGCTTTTCTCTCTGCTTTCAGCCTGGACTTCCCTATAACTCATCCTCCAAGCTGCTCCTAGAGTGACCTTTTTAAACATTCAAATCTGATCATATTATCAGATACTTTAAAATCCGTCAGTGATTCCCTGTAGCTCTCAGGACAATATTGAAATGGCATTGCTTAACATATTATGTCATTTGTTATTTTGGCAATTGCTTACTTTTATGCCACTTCTTTGTTTGGACGTTCAAAAAAGCCCACTCTCCCCAGCCCTCATATCATTAAATAATACCTACTAATTTCCCCAAATTGAGCATTAGTTTTCTATGGTCACCTATTTAGATGTAGAAGTCTTTCCTCAGAGCAGCTTATCAAAAATTCAATTAGAACAATTACCACAGTTTATTATACACAGGGATTTCTTTTTCTCTCAAATTAAGCCTTAACAACTTTGAAGACAGTGAATTTTTCCTTATTTGACACTGTAGACCAGGGAAATAGCATAATAAATACCTACTGTATAATCAATGCCCAATAAACTTGTGCTGTATGCATGGATGAATAAATTAATGTTTGAATGCTACATATTTGACACATGCAAAAATAATCCATTCACAATCCAGCAATAGAGATATAGAGAAGACAAAATATTTTCAATCCATACAGTACTCACAGTATAAACCATGAAAAGTTGACAAATCAAAAGGAATTGTTTATCAAATGTAACCGCAATGGTATCAGTGATGAAGAAAGGATTTTTTCTTTTAAATGCTGTATTCAATTTTACGATAAAAATGCATACGGTTATAAAATTTATTATACGCTTTCTTAATAGCACAAATGCCAACTTTTAAAAGAGGATTTGGTAAAGTTGCTTTTATATGGATCCTTTAAATTTGCCTCTTATGTTAGGTCTTTTAATTGATTCAATAACTTTTGCAAATCAAAAAACAGCCAACGAGAAGTTGAGTTGTCAATTGCTTCTTAATTATAGTTATTTGGAGATGTCTGGAAGATGACCCCGAGGGCACTTGGAAACACAGATTTTCTTTGCTACATTTCTGTGGTTTTGTTAATGTGGCTTGTGGTTGTTTTGTTAATTAGAAAGAATAGTTTTCTATAAACAACAGGCTTTCTGAATAAAATATATCCTGTAACTCTAAAGGCAAGGATTTACTGCCTTTGTTTTAAAAGTCATAACTGTACATGATAATTAAGTTCCTGGTAATAATGTTCTAAAATTCTAGCAGTAGGGTCAAAATCTTACCTTTAGTCAAACCTGGATACAAAATAGGGAGCCCTGATACTTGTTTTCAAATGATTTCCAAGGGATATATTTTTGCATGTGTTTATATGTATATATTCACTTGTAAAGGATCAGAGGGATATGTATTTAATGACAATGTATTCAACATTTCCTTTGTTTTGTTATAACCTGCCTCTGTAAGAGTTTTCAAAATAAGACTTTTTCCTCTATATTTCTTGTTCCCCACATAAGTCTATTGAATATGTATAGTACATATGTATAGGACATATTAAAATGTGTGCTTACATATTTCATAGCAACATTTGTTGTGCAAAAGCCTTCAAATTTAAATATGTCAATGCTATTATTATAGTAAAATGAAGGCAAATGCAAGAATGGCTCTGAGAGGTTTATCCTTTGAAACTGCAAATTTAGCCCTTTTACATAGGCAGGTTTAATTTGAAAGATTTTCACAGTGTAGGAACTAATTAATTAGTTAATAATGCATGAAGCCAGTAGAGCATTATCAGTGTTGTATCCCAGATGAAAAACCAGAACAAATGAGGAAATTTACACTTAACTTGACCCCTTTAAACATGAAAACTTTCAGTTTTTCTTGTCTTCTTATATTTTCATCAGTTCAGTTTATCCTTCATGTCTTTAGTTGCCTTCTACCTCCATAAGATTATAGAATCTTTAAATTCCTGAAGTGGAAAAGGGAGGTAACAACAATTTGACAATGACAAATCATTTAATGGGCTTGATAAAGCTAATTGTAAAACCTAAAGTGATTATTCACTGTGATAGCACTTCATCTTGTATGGGTTGCTAGTGCCCATTTGCTAAACTGACTTCCTTATTATGGCAAGTGGATACCTAGTGGTCTGATGGAGTTAATGCTCCCAACCTAGCAAACCTCCTGCATACGTACATTCTAATGACTCCCTGTAATCCGAGCTCCTCCACCTTCAAGTTTCCCCATATTCTTCCAATGTGCTATGTAAAAGCTAAATAATGTTGTAATTTTAATCAGCAAATGCATTCCGTTCATTCTCATCTATTATCAAATATGATACTGATTTGATAGGTGGCATTTTTAAAGCTATCATTGCTCTACCACTGTTTTTATGATCCTCTTTGATAGTTCACAGATAATCTACAAATTAAAATATTTGTTAACCTATTTATTTTTTCTTTGGTTTAGGACAAAATTCAGGCTTCTTCAGTTCTATTTTATTTACCAGTAACAAAGAAGACAATGTGTTAGTATCAACTCTGGTTGTCTGTATAAAAGGATAGTATTTCTCTGAATATCTAAAACGGAGAAAGTACAAACTTCCGTCCTTAGGAATGAAAAGTGAAATTGTGAATCCTTAAGAGTTTCACTCCAAATAATAGGAACAGAAAAAAATAACCATAGAAGATCTTTGTTAAAGGTGTTCATGTGTTATCCTATCAGTTGAATACTGAGAATTGTGAAATCACAGCTTGGAAGCACCATTAAAAAGTAATCTATTAAAAATATGTCGCCGTTACAATAAGAAAAGTAGGCAAATTCCTTTCCAAATGAAGAAGACTGGTTCAGAGATGGTACTGTCCCGTTGGTTCTACCAGGCCCAAGCTTTGGTAGGGGGTGGAGCAGATTGTCATTGATGTTAAGACAGCCTTTACTTAAGAATACAAGTTCCAAAAAAGAAACCAACAAAATGAATACCAAAATATAAATATCATGAAATAATCATAAACATAAGGTGGAGAAAATCCCTTACCAAGGAGCCAGGGAATCAAAAGGAGAGGAGCAGCAGTGCATGTAACTTAAAATTCATCCTAGAGAATTCTAGGTTCCTCACATTTTCCTGTACAAAAAAGTTGAGATAAATGGGAAGATCAGGGTATTCTTGAAATTCAGTAACAGTTAAAATAGGCTAAATTACAGTTGGTCCTCTCATGAGTCCAAAAAAGACTTAGTTTTACCTCCCAATTTAATGAATTCAGTGAATAATCCACTTTATACTTAGACATTTCCCTAAATTATACGCATTTACTACTTCATTTAACAGTTTTGTATTTGCCACATTAGTTGCTAGGAATACATGTGTGAATATAATGAGTAAAATTCTGCTCTCACAAAGCTTCCAATTTTGTGTGGGAATCAGTTAATTAAAGAAGCAATTACAATACAGTGTGACAGGCACAATTTACTGTGATAGATCAGAAAGTTCACAAAAACAAGCCAGAGACAGTAAGCCAGGTTTTTGTGTAATTTGTTTGTTTGTAGGAAGAGTGGCAGTATTCTTTCAAGGATATGACATCTAAACTATAACCTAAGGAATGAGTAAACAGTTAACTTGGGGGAAAAAAGAGAGAAGATTGTGTCAGAAAGAGTTTTTAATGAGATATTAGTGGTCAAAGAAGAAGCGAGTCACATTCAGTGAAGAAAGTCATGATGGTAGGATTGAGGCACGGAGATGAACCATGGGATGAATGGTGAGAGACGGAGTAGGTATGATGTGTATATTTAATGTAAATTTTTGGACTATTCTTCGGTTTTTTAATTGTTATTTTGCGGTAGTGGCAGAATTATCGTGTGTATTAATTATAACTCATTCTGAATACCGTGAACTCCAGGGCTTTGACAAAATCCTAAGGCAGCAAGACTGAGAATCGGGTGTTGAAATACGAGGACAATGCTAAAGTAATCTCAGTCAGACCTTGAAGAGAGCCTTTTAATTGAAATATAAGGCATTTTTTACTACATGCCTTCCCTCTACCTCTTTCTCCCTTCTGTCTCTGTCTTTCTGTCTCTCTGTTCATTTAATACTTCTCAATTTGGTGGATTTTCAAAGCATAAGCAGAAGCAATGATAGATTTTGTTTCCTCGACCACCTACCTTAACTATAATTATTTAAATTTCCTTTACAAATTTGAATGTACTCTAGGCTGTTTCATTTTGAAAGCAAAAAACTTTGTTTTTAGATGCCTTTTCTATGTCTAAGCAAATATTTGATTCTTAATGTTATTTCCCAGTACTTTAATGATAGTCAGCTCCTCCCAGGAGCAACACAACCCCAGTCCTTTGGGGAAAATGTTGTAAACTAATACAGTGAGAACAACAACAGAAATATTTTCTGTACATTCAGCACTTGGAATTTGTAGCATTTTCAAGCAAATCTTATGAAAGAAATGGGACACGATTTGGCAGTAGTTCTAGAAGGAAGATGTGTTTTACTCTTTTATGTGCTGTTTTGTCATTTTCCATCAGAAATGGGTGCATAATAGTTTAGCAAAGACAGCAGTTTATAATTGCAAAAATAAACTAAACCTAGATTTTTCACTTTATCCAACATTGTAATCAAGTTATAGCAAGTGTAAGTTACATCTTTCCTGAATCAGGTCTTCCCAAAGATATGTTTGTTTAAGTGTAGAAACATCTCATTTCTACTGTAATAGATTTGTGATACTCCGAAAACTGGAATTCATTATCTGATTTCTAGTAACACATGAACAAGTAGGTAGTTGCCGAAATCAAATAAAGGAAAGGATGGAGAATGTTTTTAATTTATTCATTGGGTCAGTGCCTATTTGTCTGTATGTGCTATTCGGGTAGGAATGTATATATCATTATACTACCACTTTATTTCTGATATTGTCTTCAGTAAAGTGGAGCAAAAATGATAATTTCTTTGGTAGTCTGTAATCATTTCCCTACAAGTGAATAAATATAGTACAAACACAGGCCAGTAGTGTTTTGGAGGGTCACTTAGTTTCTCTTCTCTTAAAAGCTAGTCAGTTATAAAATTTGGATATAAATTGTAATTCTTCACTTCACATAGAAATATTATGTGAAATAAAAAACAAAATTATATGCAAAAATATAATTACTAGCTTGGTCTTGACACAGAAAGCGTGTAAGGAATGAAAAAGACAAAATATTATCTGCATTTGAAAAACATTTAAATTACTCTTCCTCTCATGCATATACAAAATATATCTTAGAATATTTATTATCATATCTGGATTTAATTCAAAAATTCATCTAATGTAACAGCTAACATGAATTTGAGTAGGTTTTACCAACTTGGCATTTATTTATCCCTTTATTTCTTTTCATTTCTTCTCACTTTATTGTTTTTGCTTTTGTTTTGAATTGGTGGTGGGATGGGGAGGATTAGTGACCTGATGTTTTCTTGGAAATTCACCACTCCTTCACCCTAAGTCTATGCAGTTGAGGTCAGCTGGAAGCTACCAAACACTTTCACAGGCAGGCTTGTGCCCAAAACCAAGTTAATGAAAATTCTAAAACTTGGATTGAAAACCACTGGAGAAGAAAAGCCTCTTTCTGCCCGCATGCAGTGGCTCATGCCTGTAATCCCAGCCCTTTGGGAGACTGAGGCGGGTGGATCACGAAGTCAAGACACTGAGACCATCCTGGCCAACATGGTGAAATCCCATCTCTATTAAAAATACAAAAAAATTAGCTGGGCATGGTGGTGCACAACTGTAGTTCCACCTACTCAGGAGGCTGAGGCAGGAGAATCGCTTGAACCTGGGAGGTGGAGTTGCAGTGAGCAGAGATTGCGCCACTGCACTCCACCCTGGTGACAGAGTGAGACTCTGTCTAAAAAAAAGAAAAAAGGAAGAAAAGAAAAGAAAAGCCTGTTTTCTCTTCTGATTCTTTTGAGGCTCAGCTGTGAGAATAATACCTAAAGCTATTTAGGCCTTCTAGAATAGGAAAGCCTGCCTAAGAACCAAGCCAACAAAGAGGAAATAGTCAACAGATGGTAAGAGATGATTTCCTGACCATATTACTTTAGGACTTTGATCTAGCCATGCCTAGACTTTTCCATCTTCTTGGGTAAAATTTTCTGGTTTTGCTTAAGGCAAATTGAATAGACTTTTTCTGTTATGTGTAACTGAAACAGCCTTAATTACTACACTAGTATCATTTTCATGGAAAGGACCACAAATTCCACAGAAAAGACTGTCTTCTAAAAAATCTACTAAGTCATTGAAAAGTAGTTCTAGAAATCAGTAAGACAGCAATGCATATCTTTTGAAAACTCAAGTTTGAGAAGCATTGCTCTAGAAAACAGTCTCAACTTATATCTTATTTATTTTTGTATCCCTAGAGACTTGTATTTGGTCTAGCGTATAATTAATATTCAATGATTATTGAATAACGTGTTCTCAAAATTCTACATATTATTTGGGCAACAGAATACAAAGAGGTAAATAAACAGGTTATTTTCATTTCAGAACATCAAAAATCATGTAATTCTGTATTGATTGCATAATTAAATGATTGATTACATAATAATTAATAATTCATATTTTCTCACTTGTCCAAGTAATATTAAAATGTGCTCTCAAAAATTAAAAATGGCTACAGGTTTAAGTAAATTTGGGAAATATGCTTATTATTATTTTTCTTAAAATCTTCAAATACATAAATACAGTAAATATACCAAAAGTCCTGCAATTCCAGGAGTCAAGTCCAGTCTTCGAATTTGCAAATGGAAAATTTTAAAAAAATGAAACACTAGTTACAATCTCACATGAGTATTCTACATATTACCATTAGAAAACCTGTAGTATAGCATGATAAGGACAATATATTGAGAGTGGATGAAAGGACTGGGGTGAGGTTGTAAGATAATTATATTTAATGTGGCTCTTGAGGCATCTTTGAGTGGCTGTCAGAAAGAAGGGGTATTGAGTTGTATTAGAGACAGAGGGCAGAGTGTGTGCAAAGCCATGGGCTTCTGCCAGCACTGTGAGTAACAAAAAAGGCAAAGATTTTTGATACTTATTCTCAACATAATATCCTTGTAGGTGCTAATTATTAACACTTTCTACTTTTTGTTAGCTGTTATTTTATTCAATTTTTACAATTCTGTGAAAACTCTGATCTTTCCATCCTTTTTTAAATAAGTATTAGGTGCCACTAGCACCAATAAGAACAATAATAATAGCAAAAATGAATCCTTACTATATGTCAGGTAAGAGCTTTGCATGTTTAACTAATCTCTCAAAACAACCCTGCAAAGTAAAAATTATTATTATCTTCATTTAACATCAGAGTATTATTGAGATACTCAGTGTCTCACCAATACTGAGACAGATATGAGATACTCAAGTTCAGAAGACCAATGGATGGCAGAGCCAGAGCCAACTCAGGAGGTCTGGTTCCACCACCTGTGTCCTTTAATGTCATACCCTACCATGTGCAACACTAGTCTGGGTGTCTATATATTGTTGCATAAATAGATTTTCCCCTACTCTGGTCAACTTACAATCTGTGAAGAATGTAGACCAACCAACTACACACACACATACACAAACACAGAGTAACACATGGGCAAACTAGGGCCTGGGCAGAGCCTCAAGGTACAAAACCAGAACAACAGAGTAGGAAGAAGAGATGAAAATTCACCTCTTGCTCCAGATTGCCATGGTTATTCAAGGTCTTCTCTTGGATCCATATGAGTTTTAGGATTTTTTGTTTCTATTTCTGTAAGTAATACTGTTGAGATTTTGACTGAGATTGCACCGAATCTGTAGAACACTTTGAGTAGTATGAACACTTTTAAAATTTAATTTTTTTCAATCCATGCACATGACTTTCCATTTATTTGTGTCTTTAATTTCCTTCATAATGTCTTATAATTTTTAATGTACAAGTCTTTCACATCTACAATTAAGTTTATTCCTAAGCATTTTATTCTTTTTGTTGCCATGGGTAATGGGATTATTTTCTTAATTTATTTTTAGGCTGGGTTATTATTTAACTAGAAATAACAGCAATTTTTTGTATTTATTGTATCCTGCAATTTTACTAAATTTGTTTATTATTTTAAAATATTTTGTTGAGTCTTTAGAACACTTCCTTCCTTCCTTCCTTCCTTCCTTCCTTCCTTCCTTCCTTCCTTCCTTCCTT
>NW_012117477.1:724729-725148 GCF_000951035.1 Colobus angolensis palliatus
TTTTTTTTTTTTTGTAACAGGGTCTTGATCTGTCACCCAGATTGGAGTGTAGTGGAACAATCAGAGCTCACTGCAATCTCAAGCTCCTGGACCCAAATCATTCTCCCACCTCAGCTTCCTGAGAAGCTAGGGCTACAAGCATGTGCCACCACACTCGGCTAATTTTCCTGGTCTCAAGTGTTCTTCTTCCCTTAGCTTCCCAAAGTGCTGTGATTACAGATATGAGCAACCCCACCCAGCAAGTCTTTAGAATTTTCTAAATATATGATCATGTCATCTGAATACAGAGATAATTTTACATCTCCATTTTTTTTTTTTTTTTTTTTTTTTAGGGAGAATCTTGCTCTGTCACCTGGGCTGGAGTGTAGTGGCACGATCTCAGCTCATTTAAACCACATGACGGTTTCTGAGCTCCTGTT
>NW_012117477.1:725479-738632 GCF_000951035.1 Colobus angolensis palliatus
AGTGGCATGAGCGGGCACCTTTACTTTGTACCATATCTTAGAGATAAAGCCTATTAAACCTCCCTATTTCAAAATTTTTACAAAGCTGCAGTAATCAAAACATTATAGTATTGGCATGAAATAGACAAACATGTGGAATAGAATAGACAGTCCAGAAATAAATCCACGTATCTATGGTCAACTGGTCTTCAGCTAAGGAGCCAAGAAGACACAATGGGGAAAAGACAGTCTCTTCAACAGTGATGTGGAAAAACTGGATGTCTACATGCAGAAGAATGAAATAGGATCTGTATCTCATACCATATACAAAAATCAGCTCAACATAGATTAACAGCTTAAACATAACACCTGAAACTGTAAAACTACTGGAAGAAAACATAGGGAAAACCTTCTTCCGTTGTACATTGGTCCGGGTAATGACTTCTTGGATATGACCCCAAAAGCATAGGCCAGAAAAGCAAAAACAACATTGGATCACATCACAGTAAATATCTTCTTCCCAGCAAAGGAAACAATCAACAGAGTGAAAAGGCAACCTATGGAATAGGAGAAAATATTTGCAAGTCATATATCTGATAAGGGCTTAATCTCCAAAATGTATAAGAAACATATACATATAAGTAGCAAAAACAAAATAAAATCCAACAAATAACCCTATTAAAAAATGGGCCAAGATGACCCGAATAAACATTTCTCCAAAAAAGTCATACAAATGGCCAATAGGTATGTGAACAAAGGCTCAACATCACCAGTAATTTGGGAAATGCATGTTATAACCAAAATGAGGTATCATCTCACACTTCTTAGAATGACTACCATCAAAAACTCAAAAGAGAAATGTTGATGCGGTTGTAGAGAAAAGGAAACCCTTGCAAACTGTTGGTAGGAAAGTAAATTGGTACCACCATTATTGAAAACAGTATGGGTACCACCATTATTGAAAACAGTATGGATGTTCCTCAAAAGATAAAGACAGGACTACTATTATCCAGCAATCCATTTTGGATATAAATCCACAGGAAATCAAGTCACTATGTTGACAAGAACTCCCTTGTTTATAGCAGTATTATTTATTCACAATAGCCAAGATATGGAAACAACCTAAATGTTTGCTGATGATTAAATGAATAAATAAATGTTGGTATGTACTGTACAAAAAAACAGTAACCAAAATATTATGGTACTGGCATAACACAGACACACATACCACAGTGCCTATTCAGGTACTTTGCTCATTTGAGTTATGAAGATCATTCAGCCTTAAAAAAGAAAAAATCCTGCCATTTGCAACTACAACACATGTGAAACTGGAGCATATTATGATAAATGAATTTAGGCAGACACAGAAAGAAAAATACCACATGATCTCACTTATATGTGGAATATAAAATCAGCTCACAGAAGCTGTGAATAGAATGGTGGTTTCCAGTGGCTGGAGGGTGAGATGAAAGAGACGTTGGTTAAAAGATAGAAAGTTTCAGTTCTGCAAGATAAATAAGTTCTGAAGATCTATTGTAAAGCAACATGACTATAGTTAACAATACTGCATTATACACTTGAAATTTGCTAGGATGGTGTATTTTAAGTGTTCTTACCATAAAAAAGAAAGAAAATGGTAACTATGTGAGGTAATCGTTATGTAAATTAGCTTGATTGTAGTGATTATTTCATGTCTATGTATATCATTACATCAAGTTGTACTTTTTTTTTTTTTTTGGTCAATCATACCTCAATAAAGCAAGGAGAAAACATCCACATCACTGAGTGCTTACGTTTTTCTCTCTCCTCACTGCTTGGCGTCTTTTCTCCAAGATAGGGAAAGGAAATAGAGGAGAGAAGCCCAAATGACAAGTATTAAGCAACCACTAAACTGGCCGCCAAACAATGACCACCCTTAGAAATGATGTTAGTTTTACCTACCTCCTCCCTTCATCCCTCTTCCTGCAATTTCTTAAATAACCTTTCTCCTTCCATTCTCCACAAAATTCCCATCCTTTTAGAATGATTAGCGTGCCTTACCCTGACTATGAAATCTTTTTTTGTCTAGCTGCCAGTTTTAGTGTGTCTGAATATAGGCTTCGTCATCTTTACTGTTTCCCTTATTAGAAGGGATCATTGACTTGCCTAGCCTCCTAATTGGTACAGCAATCCACTCTCACTAGTCATCTATTTTATTTGTTTCCTAGGGACGAAAAATCACAATAATGATTATTTAATCTCTGTTCCTGCCAAGCACAGCTGAGTATAACACAAATGATCAGTTTGTCAGTTAGAGTGGTTTAGCTATTGTAACATTAAGACAAAGAATGATTGTGACACACAACCTCACCTTGAGAATTACTGTCTGAAAACTAATGCAAGTTTATCGTCCAAAGGTAACTATTTAACACTGTCCACATATGCCCCATCTTTATAGTCAGATATAAAGAATAGTCAGTAAAATAAAAATCTAAGATCACAACACTGCTTTATGCATATATGCAGAAGCACATGTCTTAACCAAAAGAATCCAATTCCTCCAGCAAAACCACTTATTCAATAGTCTAACACATTTTAATACCTATGAAATGCCAGGCCATGTTCAGGCCTAAGTATGTATTTTTAAAAAGCTAATTTTTTCCCTACTTAATTGAGGCTATCAGACCAATTTTAAGTTTGCTATCATATTCTCTGTCCCAGAGAGAATATCCTCAATACATTTTTTAAAAACTAAAATTTTAAAGAAGTCCAAAAGAAAACCAAATATGACAGTTATTTAGATTTATAGCCCTACTTCTAAAGAATTAATGTTAAGTTAGAAGTGAAATTTTTTCAACAAAAGATGATTTTTTTTCTCCCCAAGAGCACTGGAAAACACCTCCTGACTTACATTAAATAGGTTCACAATGAATTCGATCAAATAAAGAGTACCCAAGTAAAAAAAAGCTTATACTCCCTTTTTTAAAATAATGCAATAAATTATCTAAAATTAAGTTTGTATTGATAGTATCAGAATATTCAAATCTGATGATTGCTTTCCTCTTCACTGACAGTTTACTGCCTTCAAGTGTCAGCCATTCTTTAGATTTTATGACACGAAAGTAAAATTAACTTGAAAAAATATTTCAAGGCTCTTAAGAAATATAGTATTAGAAAACTGATTTTAGAAGTTGATTAAGAGTCAGTCCAACCTTTATGCTTCTAGAAAATACATAAAACCTAGCAAGAGATATTGGTTAATCTCCAGAGTGGTATCAATAGGGTGTGTAAACTAAGTGCAGTTTGGCACATGATACTAGAGGCATTTTTTCATATTATATAATTCAAGGCGACGTTATACAATTAATACCCAATATTCAAAAAAAGAAAAAAGAAAACTATGACTGAAAGCATAGGTATTTAGCTACTTTTTAGCATGATTTTTATAAATGAAAAAAAAAAAGAATATCCAGGCAAGCAAGCACACTAAGCACATTGAGTAATTAAGGTTAAAATAAATGAAGTATGTAAATAATTTATTTTTCTGTGAAATACTATGCAGTGTTATACAATTTACAGAGTGCAAGGCGTCACATATAAGTGTTTGGAATCTCATTAAAACATAATATGGGTCTATTGATCGATCAGCTAAAATCTGAATTCTAGAAAATATCTCCAATTTTGAATAATGAAGAAATAGACATTAACATCTATTACATTATGGCTTACCTCCTCCTTGTGGCCCATGAGTTTATATTGTATTAGGACCTTTCTACCAAGAGGGAAAATAAAATAGAACCTCCTAAGAAACTCAAAATTGTTCTAGCCTATTACAGTTTAAATGTTATGTATTGCTTTTAAGAACAAACATAAGGAAAATGCATTGTGGAACAAGAAAATTACAAAATAATCCAGTTCAAGGTTCTCATTTTATAGACAAATAAATTGAGCAACAGGCAATCCTCCAGCAGAAGTTATAAGAAGCATTATGATTTTACTTCTCCCGTGCCATAATTAAGAGAGTTTGCAACTCAGGGTGTCTAGCCACTTGGTATCATAAGATCTGACCATATTATAGTCTTGTGAGTAACCAGAAATTCTGGTTCTTCATAGAGTAATTTTCTGACTCTATTTACCACCTTGTTTTATTATATACCAAAGGGAGATGTCATATTCCACTGCCCTGATTTTAATCTGAGTAAAACTAATTTTTTTAAAAAAGAATTGTCAGGCTAGAGACATATTGGGTAACAACTACTCCAGACAGCTTAGGTGATGTGTCTGGAAGATATCTGGTTTCTTACCAAAAACATAGCCCAAGATTCTAATTGTAGTTATTTTCTTTTGAAAAATGGATGGTAAATGACAAGATGATACTAAACCCTCATAACACAAAGTCATGAAATTTATTGATCCACCTCAAAACTGCTGGAGTTTTCATATATCAGGGCTTTCAAGTAGTAGTGTATTCTCTGTATATCATGCACATTAAGGTTTTATTAAAAATTCAATGAAATATTTATATCTCAGTTATAAACCCCTTATGGGTAGATGAATGCAATCAAGACATAGTGATTTTCCAATGTGAGTTTTATACATAGAACAGTCTGTCATGGCAATGGATGTTTTTTGTTTTTTAAAAAGATAACAGTTTTAAAATGTCCTACTTCTTACATGGGAATGACTTATGTGACTTCTGTTTCAATACTTCAGCTTCCCCAACCCAGTCTCCAGGCCCCTCCTGAGCTGAAGAATAAAACTGATTTCCCAGAGAATTCCCATAGGACCTGCTTCAAATTTCCCTGGGTAATTCAGAAATAATTCCAAATTTCTCCAGGTAATTCAGAAATAATTTTATAATAATGCATAATAAAATTCATGCAGATTTTAAAGTAACAGCCTTTCTGTTAAAATTCCCAAGATAACATCTCTTACAGTAATTCCATTGTATAAGTACAAAGACAATTGTCAGTAATTCCAAATGATGTCGATACTCGAAGATAAGCAATATCTATCTCTCTCTCCTGAATTCCACTAGCAGGACTGCCATCTTGCTCATCTTCAGGGAGCAGATTTCACAGAGAATAGAAAGTGAATCATACCTTAAGAATAGAGGCACTGAAATCCTGGCCAAGGAACTCATAAAATGTTAAAAGTCACGTTGGAAAACTCAGTTATAGATTTAAAAACATTCAAATGACTATATCTTCTTAGAAAGTTTCTTAAGAATTTGAGCGGTTTCATGTGCTGCCTTAAGTACCAATAAAATCTGGAATAAACAGGTTTCTTCCCAAACAGCTTTTTTTCTTTACAATAAACATCAGTATTTGATCTGAAAATGTTTTGTCTAGGTCTCCTTTAAGTACTTTTAAACAATATTCAGTGGTATAGATACTGAGACAAAACATAACAAAATCTAAAAGAAGAGCAGTAAACTCAATATTCTTTTCCAAGTTATTGGATCTTGAGTTTCTTCATAAAACACAAGTTTACAACATCATCACTGAAGCCTGCTTTAAGAAGGGCAAGTGGATAGGAGTAACCAAACATGATCTCTAACATTTCTGTCTCACTCTGAATATTTCTGCTGATAATCTTTTTTCCTTCTAGTTTTAAAATGCTGATAGTCATCGAATAAAATGATACCTTCATTTCTGTTTTTTCAAATAATTTACAGTTCTTTATAGAAATTTAGAAAGCCACAACCCATTCACACATACATAGATTTAAAATATTGTCATTAGTATTTCCTATCTTTCATTCTTTCATACAGAAAAGGCAATGTCTTTAAAAATAATAAGTCTAGACTTAATGCCTCAATATTCTCTTCTATAACAAAGTTCAACTTTTCAAGTGCATTTTAGCAAGCCTTTCCTCATATTTTTGCAAAACATTCTCCATAATCCCCCTATTATGCACCTGCATTTATACTTGTATAGGGTCAACGCTGAGCAGCTCTTTGAGAAGGTCTAAACTGACAAGTTAGGTTGCTAAGAAAGCAATAACTTGATAAACAAACCTATTTTTAAGGAACATATAGAATTTTAATTGATGACATTCCCAAATCCTCACAAAGAATATCTCTTAACTATCCATTGTTTTCTTTAGTCCTTGAGTTTTCATTTAAGTTTAGTGAGGTAGAGAATAATGAGGAGAAATAATCTCATTCAACTGTTCATCAGTAAAGACAGACAGAGTAAACACGTTTGAAGTGGGGGATGGTATTCAACATCCTGGTAAAGAAAATTCAAATCAGATCATCTTTACATGACAATTTAAAAAATCAATTTCTAGAAGTAGGTTAGGACAAGGGGAAACTATAAAATACTCTTTTTATAGAGACAGTAAAATTCTTCTACCTTCTCTCAATAGTGTTTCCATCTTTTAGTCTTTTGTTGTTTAAACTTCCAAGGAGTTTGAAGTCTCTAAAAGCAAGGCCAAATATTGTGCATTAACACTGCTCCTTCAGAAGTGTCCTTCGCTTGTCCTACCATTATGGTAGTGTCATTGCAGAACAGAAAAGTCTGACATTGGCTATTTTTTCTGGAGAGCCAAATAATCAACCTCAGTAAATGATGTTGATGTAACCAGCCTTCCTTGTACTTCTCACCTTTCCTTCCCAACCTGCATTATAAATTAAACTGATTTCATCTTCAGTCTCACCTTTCTAAGCTGATTTTTCACAGATTAATTCTAGACACAACAGAGTGGTAGTTGAGACCTTGAAATAAAACTTGAAAGTGGTGAGTGAAATGTACAGGAATTTCAGATTTTGCATTTCTCTTTGCATTTTATTTTTGTCTAAAAAAGAGGGAATTTTCTAACTGCCTTCTTCTAATGCTGGCATTGAGCGAGTCTTTAAATTCCTCTGAAAACATGAAATTACAACTTCTAGTATAACTCAGATCACTGTTTCTTAAATCAGATTCTCTTTGACACATTTATTATTTTATGGTTGCATTGCTAGATATCTCCATTACTCTACTAATTATCTCAAGTCTAGCAGAACTTTTTAATCTAAAGAAAGGTGTGCTTGCTGCCTCACAGATGATTTCATGGAGGTCAGAACAAGGAATTGTATTTGCTGGAAGTATGCTAGTTAGTCATGTTTAGCTTAAAGGATGATGTAGCTTTAGAAGTAAAAGCAATTCCTGCACTCATTTCTCAACATTCACTGCTGCCAGAAAATTGGTGGGAAACTTGGCTGTTAGGACAGCCGGTATTTTCCTGGGCAATTTCCAAAATGTGGATGAGTTGTTATTAAAAGTAGAGTCTGTCTGGTTTACACAGACATAAAAGTTGTGATTATACATCCAGCACAAGAATTCTCAATAATTCTTGATATTTCTGATTATTTTGGCTAGTTTTCCAAATGAGCCCTCTTAGGGGCTAAGTGAAATAACCTGTTTTTCTTAAGATTTAGTATAATGTACATAATTAAAATATATAGATGTTTAAACATGAATGAAAAACAAAGACAAATTCATGAAAGTTGGTAGTATTACCTAGATAAAATTAACTTTCTGTAAGTTATACCTTTTTTCTCTGTTCTATGTACCTGCAGTAACTATTTTCAAATAATATTAATGTACTAACTCCAAAGCACAATGCTGGACGTTAGAAAGATATATAAAGTACAATGCCTAGCCTCAAGTCTCTTACATTCTGTTAAAGGATAGCATAGTTGATCAAAAAGTGGTATAAAATGCAATAAATGCCATCTGCACAGTAAAAGCAAATACTATTATTCAAAAGAGGACACAATTTCTTTCACTTAGGAGAGCAAGAGTGATCAAGGAATATTTTGTAACTGAGCCTTAAGTAATATAAAGACTTTAATAGGCAGAAACCTCAGTGGGTAACATTTCAGGTGAAGAAAGGAGTATAATTAAAAAAAAACAAAAAAGGTAAACCAAGCCAAACCAAAACAGACCAAAACCAGGAGAGGATACACATAAATTAATGAATAGTTCAGTTCAGACTCCAAAGCCTAACATAGGACATTGTTCAGGTAAGCTATTGCTGTGTACTCTGTAGCATATCACGTGGAAACTCAGTGGCTCAAAACAGCAATGTTGTTATTGTCTATAATGGTCTCTGTAGATCAAAAATTGGAGACAGGCTTGGCCAGACAGAACAGGCTCAGAGTCTCTGCTGAGGTTTCAGTCAGAGAGAGGCTGGAGATGGAAAGTGGGGGCTGCAGCAGCCGAAGGCCTGCAGGGCATCTGCCTCCCTTCGCCTAGTGTCTGGTCCTATCCATGTGGTCACTCCGTATGGGCTAGTTTGGGCGTCTTCACAGTGTGGTGGTCCCTGGGTAGCCAAACTGCTTACGATGTGACTGAAGGCTCCTAGAGCAACTCTAGGGCACTGTGTGAAACTTGCATCATCTTTTGTGACTTCGTCTGAGGAGTCCTGCAGAATTCCCGCAGTGTTATTTATGCAACATCTCATTGTTTATCAACAGGTCACAAATCTGCCTCGATTCAAAGGGAAAGGAATTAGATGATCTTTCTTTGGTGAGGGAGTGGCAAGGTTCTATAAGGGTATGTGAGGCAGGAAATAGTGTTTCTGTCTTTGGAAAATGTAATTTGCCACGAACAATTTGTAACCTGGTCCCAGCTAACATTTTCCAGGTTGAATTCTATTTCTTCATGTTCAAACATGTATCTCCTGACATGGAGAACCATTTATTTCAAAATATTGAGATGCTTTTGCATACCCCCTCACCATTGAGATTACTGTTACTATTGTTACTCTGCGCGAATTGTCCTTTCTTTTATGTCTCCCCACCAAAATCCTATTCAGCTTCAGCAAACGCCTGTTCTAGATACAGCCTTCCCTGGCTCCTTCAGAAAGCCAGTGTATTCCTGTGGTCCAGAGGATTTTTTATTTATTTATTTATTTATTTACTTTTTAGATTCATTGGGATAAGATATATATAATATAAAATTTACTATGTTCAACATTTTCAAATATACAGTTCAGTGGCATTAAGTATATTCACGTTGTTTTACCGCCATTAACCCATTGTTCATCTCCAGAAAATGTTTATCAGTCCAAACAAAAACTCTGTAACCATTAAAATATATAGCTCCCCATTACTCCTCCCTCCAGCTCCTGATAAACACTATTCTACTTTATGTCTCTATGAATTTGACCATTTTAAGTACTTCAGATAGGTGAAATCATACAATAGTTGTCCTTTTGTTTCTGGCTTAGCGTAATATTACTTAACATAGTATTTTCCGGGAGGCATCATTTTAGAGCGTGTGTCAAAATTTCATTCTTTTAAGGCTGAATAATATTTTATTGGATGTATATGTGACATTTTGTTTATGCATTTGTCATTGATGATCATTTGAGTTATTTACTCCTTTTTTTTATCTTACCCATTCTGACTGTATTTTGTGTATCCATTAACCATCTCCACTTTATCCCCATCTCCCCACTACCCTTCCCAGCTCCTTATAGCTTTCCTCCCACTCTCCATCACCATGAGTTTAATAGTTTTACATTTCTAGCTCCCACATATGAAATGAGAATATGCTTAATTGATCTTTCTGTGCCTGACTTATTTTGCTCAGTATAGTGTCCTCCAATTCCATCCACGTGATTGCAAATGACAGGATCTCATTATGTTTTTATGGCTGAATAATGTTCAATAGTGTAAGTTTACCGTATTTTCTCTATCCGAACATCTTTGATGGATACACGGTGATTCCATATCTTGGCTATTGTAAATAATGCTGCAATAAACATGGGAGTGCAGATCTATCTTTGATATACTGATTTCCCTTCTTTTGGTTATGTATGCACAGGAGTGAGATTGCTGGATTGTATGGTAGTTCTATTTGTAGTTTTTTGAGGAACCTTCATATTGTTCTCACAAGTGGCTGTACTAATTTACATTTATACTAACAGCATATGAGAGTTCCCCTTCCTCCACATCCTTGCCAGCATTTGTTCTTGCTTGACTTTTGGAAAAAAGCTATTTCAACTGGAGTGACACAATATCTAATAGTTCTTATTTGCATTTCTCTGATGATTAGTGATATTGAGCTTATTTCTATATAACTGTTGGCCATCTCATCTCTTTTGAGAAATGACTAATCAGATCTTTTTCTCATTTCTAAATTGGATTATTTGATTTTTCTGTTAAGTTATTTGAGTTCTTTATATACTCTGGTATTGTCAAATGGATAGTTTGCAAATATTTTTCACCCATTCTGTGGGTTGTCTGTTCACTTTGTTGATTATTTCCTTTGCTGTGCAGAAGCTGTTTATGATGTAATCCTTGATATGATTCTTGATTCTTGAGGTGATCCTATTTGTCCATTTTTCCCTTGGTTGCCTATACTTTTGAGGTATTACTCAAGAAATCTTTGCCTAAACCAGTGTCTTGGAGCGTTTCCTCAATATTTACTTCTAATAAAATTGTAGTGGCAGGTGTTAGATTTAAGTATTTAATCTATTTTTATTTGATTTTTACACATGGCAAGAAATAGGCATCTAGTTTCATTCTTCCGTATACAGATATCTGGTTTTCCCAGGACCAATTATTGCAGAGACTGTCCTTTCCCCAGTATATGCCCTTGGCACCTTTGTCAAAAGTGAACTCACTATAGTTTCAGGTCTTAGAATTAAGTCCTTAATCCATCTTGAGTTGATTTTTGTATAAGGTGGGAGATGAGGATCCAGTTTCTTTCTACTGCATGTGGCTAGCCAATTATCCCAGCACCATTTGTTGAAAAGGGTGTCTTTTCCCCACTTTATGTTTTTGTTTGTTTTGTCAAAGATTAGTTGGCTGTAAGTATTTGGGTTTAATTGGGGTTCTCCATTCTGTTCCATTGGTCTATGTGCCTATTTTTATACCAGTACCGTGGTGTTTTGGTGACTATGGCCTTATAGTATAGTTTGAAATCAGGTAATATTGATGCCTACAGATTTGTTCTTGCTTATTCTTCCTTTGGTTATATGGGCTCTTTCTTGGTTCCATATGAATTTTAGAATTGTTTATTTTTCTAATTCTCTGAAGAATGGTGGTGGTATTTTGATGGGAACTGCATTGAATTTGTAGATTGATTTTGGCAGTATGGTCATTTTCACAATATTTATTTTACCCATCCATGAGCATGGGATGCGTTTCCATTTCTTTATGTTGTCTATTATTTCTTTCAGCAGTGTTTTGTCATTTTTCTTGTAGAGTTATTTTACCTCCTTAGCTAGGTATGTTCCTAAGTTTTTTTTTGTTTTGTTTTTTTGTTTTGCAACTATGGTAAAAGGGGTCGAGTTATTGATTTGATTCTCAGCTTGGTCACTGTTGGTGTATAGAAGAGCTACTAGTTTGTGTACAATGATTTTGTATCCAGAAACTTTGCTGAATTCTTTCATCAGTTCTAGGAGCTTTCTGGAGAAGTCTTTAGGGTTTTCTTGGTAAATGGTTATATCATCAGCAAACAGCAACAGTTTGACTTCCTCTTTACCAATTTAGATGCCCTTTATTTCCTTCTCTTGTCTGATTGCTCTGGCTAGGGCTTTCAGTACTATATTGAAGAGTGGTGAGAGTGGGCATCCTTGTCTTGTTCCAGTTTTCAGAGGAAATGCTTTCAAATTTTCCCCATTCAGTGTGATGTCAGCTGTGGGTTTGTCATAGGTGGCTTTTATTATATTATGATATGTCCCTTTGTGTGCTTATTTTGCTGAGAGTTTTAACCATAAAGGGATGCTGGATTTTGTCAAATTTTTTTCTGCATCTATTGAGATGATCATGTGATTTTTATTTTTGATTCTATTTATGTGTTGTATTACATTTATTGACTTGCGTATGTTAACCCATCCCTGCATCCCTGGTGTGAAACCCACTTGATTATGGTGGATTATCTTTTTGATATATTGTTGGATTCAGTTAGCTAGTATTTTGTTAATAACCTAGAACAAAATAGATATTCAATAAAGATATGAGTATTGAATAGTTAACAGCTGAGAGAATGTCCATAGCATATGACCTGTTTGTGACCTTCAATTCCTTTTTGTGAAAGGCTTTCTCAAATATTTGATCTGAATTTGAATCCTTCATTCTATAAATAGATCAGAATGCACTAGATGCTGTAACAAACAGCTAAAAGTAGGCCTGATTTCCAAGAGTTCATATTTTAAAATTAAGGTTTAATTCTTCAGTAAAGTTTGAGGAAAAAAGGGTTCACAGAAAACAAGTATAGATTTACTTCATGTTACATTTAAAATACTATGGCTTTCTAGAAATTGGGTTATGATTAAATTCTTCAGCTATAAAATATAGTTTATGTTTTTCCTGTAACTATATGTATTACAGTACATTGTGCTATGTTTAACTTGTTCATTATCAACTCTTTAGGCTGTAAGAGGTATCATCAAGCATAGGAGATTTGAATTTAGAAGTTATAATTGAGTTCCAATATGAATGGCTATGCTCTAAGTAAAAGTAAAAAGGAAAATATTAGATCCTAAGAAAGTGAGGGGAAGTTATCTTGGTGGCTATTGGATAATCAACATAATATCCTGGGACATCAATTAACAACAACAACTGCAAAATGCCACTTTGTAGTTCAGAACTAAAAACTTTAGGATTTTATTCATATATAAAATCTGTATGTAGTGGGAAAAAAGGGAAACATACGCTTTTTATTGAATTTGCTGAACAGGAAGAAGAACATATTTTCAAGTAAGATTTCCTGAGAATAAGTTTGTTCTCTTCAGGTTTCTGAGATACGTTGATTAAAATATTCTGTCAAATTAAGAGATAGTAGCCCTAAAACCTTTCTGATACTCACATTAGTTTGAAAAGTGTTGCTATGCATTTTTTGTTTGTTTCCGCACTACATCCAGCCCCTAGAAGACTGAGCGACAAAACAAAAATATTTAATCAACAAATGGCATTACAGTGGTTATTGGTTGAATGAGTAAGCTAAATATTTGGCTTTTAAAATAGGCATTTTATTATTTACAGTAGTAAAAAATCAAAACTACTTAAATGCCTAACAATGCAAAGTGGCCAGATAAATTAGGGTACATGTACAAGGTAAAATATTTTATTTTGTTGTTGCTGTTGTTGTTGTTGTTTTTGAGAGGGAGTCTCACTCTGTTGCAGGGGCTGGAGTGCAGTGGCCAGATCTCAGCTCACTGCAAGCTCCGCCTCCCAGGTTTACACCATTCTCCT
>NW_012117477.1:738682-816835 GCF_000951035.1 Colobus angolensis palliatus
GCCAGGATGGTCTCGATCTCCTGACCTCGTGATCCGCCCGTCTCGGCCTCCCAAAGTGCTGGGATTACAGGCTTGAAACACCACGCCCGGTCCACTTTGTGTTTTAAAAACAGTCAAGGCTGAGTGCAGTGGCTCACACCTGTAAAGCCAGGACGGTCTCGATCTCCTGACCTCGTGATCCGCCCGCCTCGGCCTCCCAAAGTGCTGGGATTACAGGCTTGAACCACCACGCCCAGCCTAAGGTAAAATATTTTAGTCATTAAAATTATGTTCTTGAAAAAAATTCAATAATGTCCAAAATTGCCCAAAAGGTAATATTAACTGAAAAAATACAGACGTATACATTTGAATGCTTTTTGCTTATATATATATATATATACACACACACACACAGGAATACTTTAAACATATGTGGATATATGTATATGTCTATACACATATTTTCCACATATGATGTGGTTTGGATGTTTGTCCCTTCCAATCTCATGCTTAAATGTTATCCCCAATGTTGGAGGTGTGACGTGAGAGGTATCGTATTGTGGGGACAGAACCCTCA
The DNA here is from genome assembly GCF_000951035.1 of Colobus angolensis palliatus. NCBI lineage: Eukaryota > Metazoa > Chordata > Mammalia > Primates > Cercopithecidae > Colobus > Colobus angolensis. The sequence goes on from NW_012117477.1 coordinate 739,239, forward strand.
TGAATGGCTTAGCATTCATCATCCCCTTTATGATGAATTTTCACTCAGTTAGTTCATGTGAGAACTTATCGTTTAAAAGTGTCTCGACCTCTCCCTTCTCTCTTTTTCTCCCTCTCGCCATGTGACGGGCTTGTTCCCTTTTCACCTCCCATGATGATTATAAGTTTCCTGAGGCCCCCACCAGAAGCTGAGCAGATGTTGGTGCCACACTTGCATAGCCTGCAGAACCATGAGCCAAAATAAACCTATTTTCTTTATAAATTACCCAGCCTCAGGTTTTCTTTTCTAGTAACACAAATGGATTTACAAAATATATATCTGGACATGTTTTACCTGTACCTTTAAAACATTAAAGTTCTGTGCTTTATAATACCATGCCACGTAACCATTTCTGAGATTTAAGAGCAATACATTGTTATCATTATTTTACTTGCCAATAAGAAGAAGAAAAATGAATGTGTTTATACCAGAATAACTGTATATCCTTGATGTGGTTTGGCTGTGTCTCCCTCAAATCTCATCTTTAAATTGTAGCTCCCATAATTCCCAAGTGCTGTGGGAGGGACCAAGTGGGAGATAATTGAATCATGGGGTTGGTTTCCCCCATACTCTTGTCATGGTAGTGAATAAGTCCCACAAGATCTGGTGATTTTGTAAGGGGTTTCCCCTTTTGCTTGCCCCTCATTTTCCTTTTGCCTGCCACCATGTAATATGTGCCTTTCACTTTTCGCCATGATTGTGAGGCCTCGCCAGCCATGTGGAACTGTGAGTTCATTAAATCTCTTTCCTTTATGAATCACCCAGTCTCAAGTATGTCTTTATCAGCAGTGTGAAAACAGATTAATTCAATCCTCTAAGCGAGATATCTGTGAAAGAGTAACTTTCATTGAAACTCTCAAAATTAACTTTGTGGGGCTAAAATTGCAGGTAGAATTATTTCTTTAAATCACTTGCAAAAAAAAACCTTAAAGAACTTAAAAAGTTATCACTTTATGAGAAAAGGAGAATCAGATGCATCAAAAATAAAATTTGAAAGTTAAAACTCAGCCCACTTTACCTGATTTCAAGCAGACTATCAGCATAAATTAGATCTGAATTACTATAAACACAGTTTTACAATGAAAGTTACAATGTTCCTTATTATAAGAGAGTTTTCTTTGGGGCTCAAATCTTTTAAATATTGTGTTTGTGGGATTCTCATTTAGAGTACTCATGAACCTAAAGAATTATAAATCTTGTTTTCTTGTAACAGTAATGAATGAAGCAACTTACCATAAGTTCTGTAATGGAGCAATGTAACAAAAATGAATATGAGATAACTTAGTATTTCATAACATAAGGAAACTGATGTGGGCCAAAGAAATCCTGTGACAAGCTGTATCCATAAGCAATAACAGAGCAAATAAAAATACAATGGCAATATACTTTTATTGGACTGAAAACCACTAATTTGGTTATGCAAAATAAAAATGGCACTTCTGTGTGTGATTGTATGGTGGATTATTATACATGGATTGACTTTTGCCACAGAAAATAATTATGCATCCTAGGATCCTAGATAAAAATGTATGCTATATGTATTTACAAAAATAAATATAATTAAATTAAATTTCTAATTAAAGATGTGAATAATGAAAAAATGTCACTAGTATTTATAGATATTTTTGAAAAGTTCATATAAAAATAGTAATAAGCCAGGCGTGGTGGCTCACACCTGTAACCCCAACACTTTGGGAGTCTGAGGTGGATGGATCACCTGAGGTCAGGAGTTTCAGATTTGCCTGGCCAGCATGGTGAAATCCCCTCTCTACTAAAAATACATATATAAATATAAATAAGCCAGTCATGGTGACATGCCTGTAGTCCCAGCTACTCTGGAGACTGAGGCAGGAGAAGTGCTAGAACCCGGAGGCAGAGTTTGCAGTGAACCGAGATCGTGTCACTGCCCTCTTGCCTAGGCAATAGAGCAAGACTCTGTCTTAAAAAAAAAAAAAAAAAGAAAGAAAGAAAAAAAAAAGCTAATAGTAAAATTAAGAGTCAGTAGAAGGTTCTATATTTATTGCTTAAAAATAATATAATTGGCCGGGCGCGGTGGCTCAAGCCTGTAATCCCAGCACTTTGGGAGGCCGAGACGGGAGGATCACGAGGTCAGGAGATCGAGACCTTCCTGGCTAACACGGTAAAACCCTGTCTCTACTAAAAATACACCTAGCCGGGCGAGGTGGTGGGCACCTGTAGTCCCAGCTACTCGAGAGGCTGAGGCAGGAGAATGGCGTAAACCCGGGAGGCGGAGCTTGCAGTGAGCTGAGATCTGGCCACTGCACTCCAGCCTGGGCGCCAAAGCGAGACTCTGTCTCAAATAATAATAATAATAATAATAAAATTATGGAACTAAGATCATTGTATACTACTAAAGTTTCCCATAAGGCCATAATAACTCCTTTATTCTGAATATATATATAATATATAAATGAATAAATTTCCTTTATTCATTATTACAAAGCTTTCTTTCTTTTTTTTTTTACCAATTTTTGAATAAATGACACTTTCAAAGGAAGATGAAAACTTAGGCGATAATTATATTCTCTGCATATAGAATTTTCTGTGTATATCTCTGCTCAAAATAAAGATATAAAAATTTAAGGTTTATCAGAAGATCATAAAATAGGCTTCTGCATTTTGATGTATAAGATTATGAAGCTATTTGGGTGTTTATCTTCATAATTTTTTATAAATGTATTAAACATCCCCAAATAACTATTTTGGTGTAGTGCCACATATACATCTTGGATTATTAGACATTATGCCAAAATTTAAATCATTCTGTAGAAAAAGTCACATATTGATTTTTAAAGGGCAATGCACACCAAAGACTCAATCCGCTGTACTGACAACAGCAAAGGAAATCAATACCAGCCAAGGTACAAGGTTCAGGAAAAAATTTAAAAAGAACGACACTGCCAAGCTAGTCGTCATTCGTTAAGTTTTACAATTTTTATGCAAAAAGAAAGAAGGGGAAAAAGCCAGGGATGTTGATGAATCAGCCTCAAAGCTTTTCACAGCATCACCACCAACAATACTCAAATATGTCAAAGCCTGTGTGAAAAATGAAAACCAGTGACAATGAAAGCATTCAGCTTGAAAGATATATTACCTCTTTCCCATGTCACACTTCAGAAACAATACAAAACACGATTACTAGTCCCAGCGGAAGGAAGGACTCTTTACAAGTGATATTACCATTTCAAAATATCTTTGTATAAAGGCAGAGCAAAATAAAGACTCTGAAACATCAGGACTTCTGAGACATAGTTGGAATTTCTATATAAGAAATATATTCCCGGATAGAATAAAGATGGCAGATGGGAGTGGAAAGGAGTCAGTTTGCACATCACTGGTTCATGCTTAGTTGGGATTCAGTAAAAGGAATAAGAATTTGTAACTATAAAGACTGTACATATATTATTAGCATGAGTAGTGTGGATTTGATAGAGCATAAAATTTAAATCAAATGTTTGTATGCCACTGTCAGAGGAGCCAGTGCCCCCAAAGGAAGTCCCCATTCAGAGCTTAAAGTGTGAAATGTCTGCAAGTCAGTTGAAAATTAACATGCCATCTAGTTGGTGATGAGATTCCATTTTTGGTCTGTGCTGGCCATTTTATGAAACCTCTAGGAGTCTAAACAGGAAAGAATAGTACATTTCAAGTACTGTGTTCCTTTCTTTTTTTTTCTTCAGGCACTATGCAGGCACTATGCAGTATGAACACATTTCTCTAAAAGTGAGGCCTTTCCTAAGAATTAAGGGAAAAAGTTTAATTTTTAAAATGAACTATTTTAGTCTGTGCAAGCTGCCATAAAAAAAAACCATACACCCTGGTTGGCCTAAACACCAGAAATTTACTTTCTTAGAGTTTGAGAGGCTGGGAAATCCCGGATTAAGGTCGTGCATAGTTGGTTTCTGGTGAAGGCTCTTTTCCTGGCTTGAAGAGAGCTGCTTTCTCCCACTGTTCTCTCTTGGTAAAGAGAGAGATAAAGCTCTTTGGACTCTTTTCATAAGTACACCAATTGTGTTAGACCAAGGCCCCTTATATGATCTCTTTTAACCTTATTTTCTCCTAAAGACTCTATCTCCAAATAACAGTCACATTTAGGACTTCAACACCTGAATGTGGGGTGAGGGGGGACACAATTCAGTCAGTAGCATGAACTATGACAAAATGTTACATAATCTAAACTAATAAAGCTAAGACAGGGGGATCATCACTTGAAAATTACTTAAACTAATTTGAGGGCTTAAAAACAATTTTACTCCAATGGTTTAGTCCCTTGCAAGACATGAAAAATGGTCATGGTAGCTTTTCCCAGTTTACATAATCACTAACGTGAGAATCATTCAAGTGTGTCTGCATGCCTATGCATATGTTCTAAGTTACATTTAAACAACTATTAGTGCTTAAGAAATACAATCTATTTTTATGCATTGTCATATGTTCAAAAATTGTATTTAGAGTATTTGAAAAAAGAGAACCTGTGATGCATTTCAGAACTAAGATACCAGAGTCAGCTTTGCTGAATATCCTCAACTATCTACCTGGAGCCAAGATGCCTGAACAATGACCATGCTCACAAAATATTCTGTCTTTTATTCATCCTAATACAACTAAAACAGATTATATCTGTAGAGACCTAGTAGATAAACTGGAAATAAGTAACTGACTAAATGAACATTAAATTAACACAGCAGAGAATACAACTAAGGTTGTATGAATTCTTCCTCCCTAAATTCAAAGCTCATGACTTAGTGAGGGTGCCACATTTAAAAAATTATTACTTTAAGAAAATTGATGATACATAACTAACTGTCTGTAATCTGTATCTGTACCTCTTGTGTACCTGATCTTTCTCCCAATTTCACTGTTTCAACAGAAAAGATAACATGTATAGAGCTAACTTCATCATTTGCTGAGTAAATATTCTACTGACTTACCCAGTTGGCGTAGGTTATGAGGAAGTACATATGACATAATATAAATCTTATTTTTTCCCCTTTCACTCCAGCCTCAGGCAGGTTTTGACATAGAAGCACTTCCAAACATTTAGGTTGTTTCAATGAAACATTTTTGGAGGTGCTGGTGCCACGTGGATGTCAGGAGAGGAATGGCTGTTGTCTATACATTCTTCCTCAATTTGTGTGCCTTTTGACAGAAAGTATGAAAAACTTTCAATGGGGAATTATTCATAGTCTCATGTTTCATTAATTCCTTTGCAAAAGTTTGTTTATATTCTGTAAATACAGCCATTAGTCTTCTTTCTATCAGCAGTTATATTTGTAATGAAACCCAGCTTTACAAGCTTCTTTTAAAACTCTTTGCTTATACCTGCTAAAGCTAAATACATACCTACCTATGATTCAGAAGGCAAGTTCTAGCATGTACATAGCAACATAATGCTAAATGGGCCCAAACTGATAGCTTCCAAAATGCTCTTTATTTTTGCCCATCAGCATACACTAGAATGGATAATTACACTGTGCCATATTCACAGAACTGCATACTATACAGCAATGGGAAAGAATGAACACAAATACATAAAAAAATATGATGAATGTCACAGGAATGATGTTGAACAGAAAAGAAAACTGAACTAAGACTTCAGACTATGATTTCATTCACAAAACGTTCAAAAATTAACAAAACAATTTACAGTTTTAGAAGCCAGAAGAGTGGTTACCTTTGGTATGGGATTGTTGACAATAAGGGAAATGAAGGAAGCTTCTGGATGTTGATAATATTTTTTCATCTTGGTGCTAGTTAAACAATTGCCTTTAGCTGGTGAAAATACAATGCACTGCAGACATAATTGTGTGCTTTTCTACATAATATAGTTCAATACAAAGTAAATACCAAACAAACAAATACACAATACTCTCAAGGACAGTTGTGTGGGGGGTGGTTAAGGTAGCTGGAAACGTTATAAACCCAGTTTAAAGTGTATACGCAGTCAAGTTTTTAAGCTTTTGATTTGTATTTCTTATAGATGTAATGATTAAAAATCCGAAATTTTCACATCCAGTCATTGGGATGTCTTGTACAGATTTAGCTTTACATAACTATCTCACTTGGTAATTTTATATAATATCTCACTTGATAATTATATCAGCTCATCCTTTTTCTCTCCAGGAATACTATGATAATATTCTCCATTAAATTACTGATTTTCTTCTCTTCGTGATTTCTGTCTTATATTTATTCACCCTCCCACTCCTATTTCTTTCATTTCTGTATTAGTTCATTCTCACGCTACTATTAGGACATACCCGAGACTGGGTAATTTACAAAGGTAAGAGATTTAATTGACTGACAGTGCAGCATGGTTGCGGAGGCCTCAGGAAACTGACAATCATAAGGGAAGGGGAAGAAAACATGTCCTACTTCATATGGCAGCACTAATGAGAAGAATGAGTGCCCAGCAAAGGAGGAAGCCCTTTATAAAACCATCAGATCTCCTGAGAACTGACTCACAATCAGAAGAACAAGATGGGGAAATCTGCTCCCATGATTCACTTATCTCCACGTGTCCCTCCCTTGACACAGGGGAATTATGGGAGCTATAATTAAAGATGAGATTTGGGGGTGGACACAGCCAAGCCATATCAATCCAGCCCTGTCCCCTCCAAAATCTCATGTCCTCACAATGTAAAGCACAATCATGCCCTTCCAACAGTCTCCCAAAGTCTTAACTCATCCCAGCATTAATGCAAAGGTCCAAGTCCAAAATCTCATATGAGACAAGACAAGTCCTTTCCACCTATGAGTCTGTCAAATCAAAAGCAAGTTAGTTACTTCCTAATACAAGGTGGGTACAGGCATTGGGTAAATACACCTATTCCAAGTGGGAGAAATTGGCCAAAGCAAAGGGTCTGGAGGTCCCATACAAGTCCAAAATCTAACAAGGCAGAAATTAAATCCTAAAACTCCGAAATAATCTGCTTTGACCCCATGTCTCATATCCAGGTCATGCTGATGCAAGAGGTAGTCTCCCACAGCGTTGGGCAACTCCACCCCTGTGGCTTTGCAAGGCACAGCACCTCTCCAGCTGCCTTCAGTGGCTGGCATTGAGTGTCTACAGCTTTTCCAGGTACATGGTGCAAGCTGTCAGTGGATCTCCCATTCTTGGGTCTGGAGGATAGTGGCTCTCTTGTCACAGCTCTACTAGGCGGTGCCCCATTGTGGACTCTGTGTGTGGTTGTGGTGGAGGCTCCACCCCCACATTTCCCTTACACGCTGCCCTAGCAGAGGTTCTCTATGAGCATCCTGCCCATACAGCAAACTTCTGCCTGGGCATCCAGGCATTTTCATACATCTTCTGAAATCTGGACAAAGGTTCCCAAACCCCAATTCTTGGTTTCTATGCACTCGCAGGTTCAACACCATGTGGAAGCTGCCATGGCTTGGGGCTTGCACCCTCTGAAGCCATAACCCAAGCTGTACCTTGGCCCTTTTTAGCCATGGCTGGAGCTGAAACAACTGGGACACAGGGCACCATTTCCAGAGCCTATATACAGCCAAGGGAGCTGGGCATGGCCCATCAAATTTTTCCCTCCTAGGCCTACAGGCCTGTGATAAGAGGGGCTGCCATGAAGGTCTCTGGCATGCTCTGGAGATATTTTCCCCATTGTCTTGGTGATTAACATTTTGCTCCTCATTATTTATGCAAATTTCTGCAGCCAGTTTGAGTTTCTCTCCAGAAAATGGGGTATTTTCTATTACATAGTTAGACTGCAAATTTTCCAAACTTCTGTGCTCTGTTTCCCCTTGAACACTTTGCCACTTAGAGATTTCTTTTGCCAGATACCCTAAATCATCTCTCTCAAGTTCAAAGTTCCACAGATATCTAGTGTGGGGCAAAACGCTGCCAATCTCTTTGCATAGCAAGAGTGACCTTTACTTCAGTTCCCAACAAGCTCCTCATCTCCATCTAGACTACCTCAGACTGGACTTTATTGTCCATATCACTATAAGCATTTTGGTTAAAGTTATTCAACAGATTTCTAGAAAGTTCCAGACTTTCCCAGATATTCCTGTCTTCGGAGCCCTCCAAGTCTCTAGGAAGTTCCAAACTTTCCCATATTTTCCTATCTTTTCTAAGACCTCCAAATGATTCCCACCTCTGCATGTTACCCAGTTCCAAAGTCACTTCCACATTTTGGGGTATCTTTACAGCAGCACCCTACTCTATTAGTACCAATTTTCTGTATTAGTCTGTTCTCACACTGCTAATAAAGACATACCTGAGAATGGGTGATTTATAAAGGGAAGAGGTTTAATTGACTCTCAGTTCAGCATGGCTGGAGAGACCTCCAGAAACTTACAATCACAGCAGAAGGGGAAGCAAACACATCCTTCTTCACATGGTGGCAGCAAGGAGAAGAATGGATGCCCAGCAGAGTGGGAAAACCCATTATAAAAACCATTAGATCTCATAAGAACTAACTCACTATCATGAGAACAGGATGGAGGAAACTGCCCCCATGATTCAGTTGTCTCCACTTGGTCCCTCCCATGACACCTGGGGATTATGGGAACTACAATTCAAGATGAGATTTGGATGGGGGAACAGCCAAATCATATCAATTTTCATTTCAGAATACTAGACATTTATTTCCTTGGTTTTGGCTACTTTGAAAACTATCTTAAGATATATTTGCTATGACTGAATATCTGTCTCCCCCTAAATTCCTATGTTGAAGCCCAATCCCCAGTGTGATGATATTTAGAGGAGGGGACTTTGGGAAGTAACCAGGTCATGAAAGCAGAGCCTTGTGAATGGGATTAGTGTCCTTATAAGAAGAGACACATGAGCGCTTACTTTCTTTCCCTCTCCCTTTCCTCTCATGCTCCTCTGTGTGAGGATACAAGAAGGTGTCCATGTGCAAACCACAAAGAGCTTCCTCACTAGGAATCCAGTCAGCCAGGATATTGATCTTGGACTTCCCACCCTTCAGAACTGTAAGAAATAAATTTCTGTTGTTTAAGCCATCCAGTCTATGGTACTTTTGTTTTAATCACTCAAACTAATTATGACAGTATTCTCAGATCACACACATAGCATATGGTTCAAATTTAAAAATCCTAAGAAGACACCAAAATTAGTGATCACCACTGCTCACCCATTTGCACAACATAGAAAAGACATGATCCTCATCCATTAACTTTATTAATCAAAGTCATATTTCTAACCCTCAACACAAGTAATAAACATTCTAAATATGAAGGTGACATAAACAATTCCTAAATTAAATCAGTGCATTTATTGTGCTGGACTTCATTAACTTGAAAAGGAAGAACACTTTGTTCAAGAGGCTGAATAAGAGACCCAGAGCCAGGGAATGAGATACAGGGTTCTACTGTGGGGAATGAAAAATATATACTCCCTCCAGGATAGTCCATCTACAGAGGTCTGTGGACCCCAGGCCATGAAAGATTTTGAGGCTGTATATGTATCCCTGGGGCAAAAAGACAAAGAAAAAATAAACACAATGTTTGATAGAAGAATAGGGTGGTTATTCTTAGCAACAAAGGTTGTATATTTCAAAGTGACCAGTGTCACGCCACATTTGTCAGCAGGTCACTCTGAGTGTACCCTTAGCTGTCTCCTTTCCTGTGGCTCACTTGTCTTTCATCCCAGCAACATGTACCCCTTGCTCACATGGTTTGTCCATTTCCCCTAAGTCAGTGACAAGTTGGGTCATCAAGACCTGGCATCCTACCAGGGGGCTCAGGATAGACATTAGCATGCCATATCATTGGTTGAGTGCCTACCATAAGATGTTATGTTTCACACTGGCAGTGAAAATCTAATTATGGGACCTCAAAAATGCTTAGCATAGATAGCATGCTTCATCCCTAATTCCTGGAGGATGTCCTGCAATTTCACTATAGGCTGCCATTACACAAGAGACTTGGGGAAATCTCCCTTATTTGGCCAAGCCACCTTGCAGCCCACAACCACCCACATAAGGGAGAGTGTGAACATGTTCTCATTATTGGTGCCACAGAGGCACTGCGTCAGGGCAGGGTGGTTTGTAATGTATGCCATTTAACTCCCCTCAAATTTGGAAGGTATAATATCCTCTGCCTGCATGTCCCACAGACAGAGAAGCCACCCAACAATCAACTCTCTTCCCTTCCATAGGAACCTATTCCACAATTCCACAGTGGCATAGCTCTGCATTGTGGTGTACAACCCTACAAGACTTGCTCCCTTTCTGATGGAAGCAAGTTTTGTAGGGCTACTCCTTATAGGTGCAGTTGGTCTGCCTTTATCTTGGTAGTACCTATGGGACAGGTGGAGAGCATGGGAACTTCTGCGGACTCATAGAGATCCTCACTCTCCTCCCCACTAGACATCTCCATGGGGTCCCTGGACATAAGATCCAGGACAATTCAGCCAAGAAAGCCCCAACTTATTGATGCGACAGCCTTCAAACAGGCTACCCAACAAGCCAGGCTCTCCATTCCATTACCCTGGTCCCACAGGTGGGGCACCAAGGTCTCCAACCTTTCAGCCAGAATTAATGCGGCATCTCTTTCTAGTTGCAGCTCATTCTGTAACTGATGAGCTCTTGCCTATGATTTAAGCGTAGCTTCAGTGGCTGCTCAGAGTGCAATCAGAAGTGGCTAGCCAACCACAGCTGCCAGAGCCCGGATATCGTACCTTTTCTCAGTTAGATCTGCCTTACACAACAACTGTTCCAGACCTTTCAGCATTTACACGGTGTCCCACTACTCACACGCTGGGCCCCGTTTCCTCAAAGACAGTGGCTACAGGCTCCCACATAGAAGTGGATGGACAACCCAGAATTTTCCTCTTCACCCATCCTATTGTCTTGGCACTCATGGGAATTTCCTCAGCCTCATAAAGGGCTTGCCAATTGTCGTACAGACCCCTATTAACTTCAGTAGGGATAGCACCATGTTCAAGAAGCAGACGAAGAAACTGGCAACCAGTGAAGGACATATAGGTTTTTACTGGGGGACTTATGTCAGGGACGGTCTAGTGGTGGCATGCTGGGCAAGAGAAAGTTCCATTTGTAGAAAGCATACGGTTTATATAGATCACGTGTGTCTGCATTCTCAGGGAATGCTTAACTTGTTGCTATCAGGTACATCTCCCAAAAAGCTATAAACAGAAGGAACCAGTGTGGTCTGTCAAATAATTCAGGAATGATTTTGCTGGCTAATATAAGCACCACATGAAAACCCTCAGAGGATTCGATCTGGTTTCCCCAAGCCTCAATGAATAAGGATGAAGATGGTGAAAATGGATGCAAGTTCTAGAACATGCTACTTGAAAAACTTTAGTAAATTCTTCTATTATGGTACAGCTAAAAGCTCATGGCAGTGCTAATCAAGAGTGAAAAGGACATTTTTCTGAATGCATGTGGGACTATTATTCTAGGCTTCATGTACAATAGAGACTGAACCAGGCTATTAGTTTAGATCAGCACTCAAGTCAATATTATTTTCTCTTCCTTTTTCACCTCTGTATTCCTGCAGCCCAGCATAATGTATATTGCACAAGGTAGGCAATGCAAACATCTTTTGACTATATACATGCATAATTTGAAGAATGAATGGAGCAAGAGGGATTTGAGAGTAGGTCATTTGCTCTGGGCCTAATGAGCAGAACTGTGAATGGCCTATAAGAGGTAGAGACATGTGGGTGTGCATTAACAGACACTTAATGAGTAGTTTAATTACCATGCTGAGTCTGGCCTATATTACAATACATTATTGTAAGGCTATAAATTATTCATATGGCTTAAACATATGTATCTGCTTTCATCCTCTTTTTTCTAAATACTTGGTATTAACTAGCATCTTGACAAAAAATACAATTTTATGTATTTTCTCAAGATAAGGAAGAAAATATACCCGGAATGGAAAAATCAATTTGTGAAATCTATATTTTTCATGTTATAAAGTATTTTCACTTTGAGAATTACCAGGATTAATTGACCTCATTTGTTCTCCATGTGGCAGTATTCAGACCTTCCAATAGATATATTCTCCTTTCCTCCAAGAAGTGAACAATAATTTCTTAAACAGCTCCTTTTGGAAACATTCCCAGATTTAAGTAAATATGTTGAAAATAATAGAACTGAGAAGACAGTGTTTTTCAAAGGGAAAATCATAAAGGTAACTTTTAGATGGAAACTAATTTTTGTTGAATTAAAGAGAAATGTGTTACCAGAGGCCTGTGAAATACCAGCATAAGGGTGAGTAGTGAACAAGTACATGGCTCATCAAGACTCCAGCAGGAACTTCAAACATTACTTTAAAGAAGGAAGTGGGTATAGTTCCACACAGTTATTAAAATAAACACACTTGGGTCTATTGTATGGCCTGAATAGCATTGCCCTTAGTAAAAACATAGGTGAACTGGGATCCATCAACTTATAGCCACAATTGAAAGAAAATCAATTTTGTTAATGAATGTAGGTTCCCAGAAAGATTACATGATATTATAATTAACTACTTAAGAAAGACAGGAAGGATATGAGTAAGTGTGCTAGGTTCAATTCTAAAGTTGTGACAGAAGCAATAAGCAGTCAAAATAGCAAATGACTCTGACTTTTTTTTTTTTTTTAATTTGGGGGTAATGGGTTTTTTGTTTGTTTTGTTTTGTTTTTTGCACTGCAAAAAGTCAAAGAAAACATTAAGAGAAAGTCTATATTTGTTACAACAAACTCATTGCGATGCAACATAGGGAAAAATGGTCCAGAATGTGTCCAGGAAATTTCTTCTATGCATACTGAATGGCTGCTTCACTCTCTAGTTACCTCATGAATGTACTACATGAAGAAGACCAATGAAGCAATCTAGGTTTGAGCCACTCAGCTTCAGATTGTTACACAGTCACAAATTGAACATCCCTAAATATTTAATAATTGTAACAAAGGATGAGGGATACATGATAGTAGGGAAACAACTGAAAGTGAAAGACTATGGCTATTGATGGTGAGCTTACCATAATAGATATAGGTACACACAAATACATGAACTTAATCACTCACCCCACCTCCTTCTATTGTGCACACACTATGTAAGGCTTATGAAAAATTCCTAAAGTGACTAAAGAAACATGATTGACTCTGCACTTAATGATCTTGGGTATAATATTATAGTAGGGCCATAGACTAGTGACTCAATATTCTGGAAATCATATATACCTGTGAGAATCAAATGAAAATGATGAGATTCTTCCTTTAGGGGAAAGAAATCACATTTACACAGATATCCATATAATTCCACGTGTAATTTTGATGGTTCACATACTTCTAAAGCCCATTCATGGGCCCAGGAGTTCATGGATTACATGTCCCAACTCTTGCCTAGATGGTCTTCCCATAACTAATTTGCTACCACGATTCCAAATTTTATGTTAGTCTGACATATGCAAGAAAGTTTTTACTAACACATTGTACTGGTTATATATTGCTTCATAAACCTTAACTACCCCAAAACTTATCAGCTAAAAACAAAAAAATAAACACTCTCCCACATAGTCGCAAGATGAGGTCAGGAATCTTGAAGTACCTTAGCTGAGTGGTCTGGTTCAATACCTCTCAAGAAGCTGTAGGCAAGATGCTTGCTGGCACTGCAGTCATCTTTGAATCTGATTGGATCAAGAATATCTGCTTCTAAGGTTACTCACATGGCTGATGGCAGGAGGTATCTGTTCTCTGTCGGTTATTGGTTGCAGTCCTGAGTGTTTCATCACATTGGCCCCTTCATCAGGCTGCTCAGACTTGGCAGCTGGCTTTTCCCAAGAGAACCAAGATGACTGAAGAGAAAGCCATAGTATCTGGTATGAACTGGGCTCAAAAGTGAAATAATCAGTTATAATCTATTGTTCACACTCAACAACCTTGACACAACATGAAAGAGAACTTCTCAAGGGTATGAGAACTAGGTGATGAGGATCACTGGGGGCCATCTTAGAATCTGGCTACCACAACATTGAAACTGAAATAATGAAAACATCATTGAACTAATGGACTTGGAGTGGTTAAGGAATGTGGTGCATAACCTAGTTTTTGAAATTAATTGTATGATACTGGTCAAGTAAATTACCCTCATATGCAGAATAGAAGGCTTTGATTAAGTAAATTGTCAGGTCTCTTCCAGCTTTAATACAGTGTGGTTAGATTACTTTCCCATTATAAGTCAAATGAATACCAATTATAGGGCTGTTAGGGAAGAAATCCTAAGATTCACTCAGATCCAGTGTAGAGTCAGTCAACAAATGCTGAAATGTAATAATTATTGATAATAAATCTGCTATCCACATATATATGTTTTTACTATAAATTTTCTTACCTCGTAATTATTAGTGAACTGATAAACAAACTGCCAGCACTGTCTTCTAAAAATTGAGTGCTTTGAATTGTTTTAGGATTTTATTAGCAAAACCTTGATATATATTAAGACATCTCCAGCTTATAGACAACTCTGAACACAGGCCTACAAAACTTTCTCAAATCCATTTTAGGTCATCTTGGGTAGGTTGTCATCAGGAAGGAGTAGCTCATGAACGACTGCCTCAAGGACTTTTGAGGAGGATTGCAAGTTGTTGAAGTGGAAAAGCCTTTTAGGGGATCAAAATATATCCTAATATCAACCCTGAGGTCTCCTGTTGCATAGTCAAGCATGGCTGCATAAAATAGATTGAATAAACCTGGAACCATTAGATATCCCTGCATCCCAGGATTAGTGATGGATGGCTCTGGCCAGGTGCCATCAACACTAACTTGACCAGTCATTTCATCATGAAACTTTCAAGCTGTTGGTAAATTTCTCTGGCAAAACTACTTTATTGCAGTTGTCAGAGCAGAGATTCTCTGCTGGGTCAGCAAAAGTTATGGTAGATTAATAATCACAACATTGACAGCTAAAGAGATGTAATAACCCTATTCAATGTAAGATGGTATTACTAAAACTATGTAACATATTCCTAAAAAATCTTAAGATGAGCCATTCTTGATTTTCCAAAATGGTGAAAATGAATGACATATACTTATCATTTAACGTGATTCAGCAGATATTTAATGAGGACACTTCAGGAAACGAGATGAGTAGGAGCTTTGTCCTCAGGTAGTTTACAATCTCAACTTTGAAGGAAATACAATACCAACAACTATGAGGTTGATGAATAGTAATTGCCATAATCAGTTTTTGCAATTCTTGTAATGAAAGTCATTCCAAGGGCTTATAATTAAAAATTTGACAACTAGAGACAACCTGTCTTGTGTTTTTGTCTTTGATATTGCCAGCTACAACGTCATGCATTCTCTCTCCATTCTCCCTTCCTTTTTCTTTTTCTCTCTCTCTCCCTCAACCACCTCCTTTTCTCCCTCCCTCCCTCTTCCAATAAGCTCCAATAAGCTTCCAATAAGCTCCTCTGCCTTCTGGCTTTCATTAGGATTTGGACAATGGGGAGCCACACCATGAAAATAAAGAATAAAGCAGGTCGAGTTCAGTATATTAATTCTCCAATTCCTTACCTAGCTGGGTCACCCCCAGTTGACCGAGTCCCTTGACCAATGAGTCACACTGTCTCTCCCTTCATCTCTTTGGGCCTAGTATGGTAACAGCCTGAGAGGTCCGCACTATCCTTGTGATTTCTTTATACATAGAGACTACCCACTGTTGAAAAATGAGCATTGTGTTAAACTGCTCTTGCATTATTCTAATTAGAGTGTTCTGTTTTCTGTTAGGATACACAAAATTTGAGCATGTTTCTCCCTTCCACTATGAGAACTCCTGGCCTTTAAGTCTTCTCCTGCCCAGATACTAGTTTTGTCTCTGGGTCATTTGTCTTTTCTCTTTCCCAGAACAGATCATTTTGGAGATAAACAAAGCAAAGCAAAACAAAACAAACAAACAAAAAATTGAGCCCTACGCACAAATGTCTGCCTGAGACACATCATTTGGCTCACTAGCCAGTAGTTCTTTTGTATTTGTGCCTCTGCCTCTTTGTTTCTGCTTTAATGAGGACTAGGAGAGGGAACCAGAGGACCAGTGAGAGGGAAGAAAGAAAGGTAAATACAGAGTAAACAAAATAAGTGCTAGACATGTAATTCTGCCATAAAAATTCATGTTTCACTGCTGAGGATTTCTATACTGGGAAACTTAAAATCAAGTATGAGGGGACAGGTAAATTCTAAGAATGCAACAGGGTAGGACTGTCCCTCTCCACACTATCCTCCGCTGTTGCATTCTTAGAAATAAAAAGATTAGGGCATACTTACCTTTAATAAGACAATTAACCATTGAATTTATTTTGAGAGAGAACTAAAGAATAATTACAACAGCTATTTAAAATAATTCATAACATTTCTATTTAAATTACTCTTAAATAAGACCTTATTGTATAAAGTAGAGAACATTATACTATTAAAGTGCTGAATGATAAATGTTTATAAGACAGAGAGATTTTAAATTCTATTAAAGCTACACACAGACATACACACAGGAAGATAATACAATTTCATGTCAGGCTATTTACTCATTGTGCCTAAGTCATTAGTGACTACTAGTAAACTGAAGTGTATGTGCATTTCACATGCATGTTAGAATTTCACATCTGGAATGGATCTCTTGGCTGAGACTAAACTTACTCAAAACTTGTTTTTGTATATAAGTTACAGAATCATTCCTAACTAACCAGTAATCACATTTAATCATGAAAACAGAAACAGGCTCTTGAGTAACTCAAAGACACAGATGGCAGTTGGGCAAACCAGTGATTCATGACAGAAAAAAAGATAAATATCTCTTTTATTTTTATTATTCTTATTAAAATAATTAATGCTTATTATAAAACATTCATAAAGTAGAATGTGTTGGACTAGATAGGGCCACCATTTGTTGCAACTCCTCCCATCAAGAGATGAAGTCTATTTCTCCATTCTTTGAATTTATCCTGGCTTTGCTAATTGCTTTGAAGAATAAAATACAGCAGAAGTGACACTGGGGGACAACCAAGCCTGGGCTTCAAGAGAGATTGTGTTTTCTGTTTTGTTTTGTTTTGTTATGTTTTGTTTTTGCCCTCTTGGAGCACTGCTGCCCTGTGAACAAACTTGAATAGAAACCATGGAGAAAGAGGCCTAGCTATCTCAAGTCATTCCAGCACAGAACAGGCCCCAGACATGTGAGTGAGATTATTCAGGATGAGCTAGTCCCTAATTAACCCACCAACATTTTTTAGACACAAGAGTGAACCTAGACATCACACAGAATAAAGAGAAGCCATCCAAATTGAACCTTGCCCAAATTGCCAATTACACAATTGTAAGCAAATAAATGGATTTTAGTTGATGTCACCAAGCTTTGGGTTGCTTTGTTATGCAGCAATAGGCAAACAATATATAAAGGAAGCATAAAACAATAGGCAAAAGTTCCCCTACCCAGGTTCTCCCAACTCCATTCTCCAGAAATTATAATGCATTATTATGGTTAAATTTTTCATTTGTGCTCATTTTTCCAGACATTTTATGTGCCTTGAGAAATAGATAGATAGAAAGATGAATGAATAAATAAGTACATGAAAGGAAAAAAGAAAGAAAGAGGAAGGAAGAAAGGAAAGAAGGAAGGAGGAAGGGTAGGAGGGAGGAAAGAAGAGAAGGAGAAGGAGAGGAAGGAGGAAAGGGAGGAAGGAAAGAAAAAGAAATCACAACTGGTATATCATACTTTTTTTGTAGCTTTTGCTTTAACTAAGAATATAGCATAAATAATTTTTCATACCAATACATGAATGCATTCTTCATTCCTTTCAAAAACAACTGTGTAATATTAGTATTGTTGGGCCATACTTTACATATCCTAATTGGTGCACCAGTAGGTAGTTGACGTTATTCCTCCAATACAAAATGTTATTGCAACTAATTTCATCATGTTTTTTAAAACTTGTACAAGCATGTCTGAATAAAGTAGACTATAAGTGTCATTGTTAGGTAGAAGATAATTTCCTTTTTAATTTTTGATAGGAATTTCCAAATTGTGATCCTGATAATTGGTACCCATTTAGTGTATTTTTTCCTGAATTTTTGGGCTGTTTCTGCCTGTTGCTGACCAACTTGTATAGAAATGCACATGCTTGTTTCTACCATATTCAGATTTCAAAAAGTGCTGATTATTGTGGGAATGTTGCCTTTCTATGATGCTTTAGTGCAATCCCCAACCATTGATGGTTTGTATGCTCACTTTTCCTAAACTTGTAACAACCAGTTTACCTAGTGTGTGTGATCTATTTAAAACTACCTTCAGAGCAAATGCAGTTCATATAATCTGCTTATGGCCAGGAAAAGGTTCAGTGCTCTGCCAGTTCCATTCAGCTTGAAGTCAGTAAGCCTGTAGCCATTTCCAGTGAGTTCTAATGAGATAGTGCATTACAGAAAATGATAAGAAATGATGTAGAAATCTGAAGGAGTGTCTGAATAAGATACATAAACAAAGCCCAGGTTCAGCATAGAACTATGAAACTTGACACAAATAAAAATCTTAGACTTTTCATAGGAAAAAAATCCCCACTGTATTCACATATGTACTGAAACAGAGAATATAAAAAGAAAACACAGTAAACCTTCTTAGATTTATATTGCAGGTGTGTGGTTCCTGCTGTTTCCCTTCCAGATGTGTTATCCATCAAAGAGCTACCCTATTAACCCTGGTGGATAAGTCAGCTCTGTGAGACATGGAGTAGTCATTTCCCTGGTTATTCAGGGATGCCTGGTAGTCAGGCTAATACAGAGCTTTGGGCCCTGTCAGTGGCTGCATCTGAAATGTTCCAAACTCAGGCAAACTGGGCCTCACATGGTTCATGAGCTCACTGGGTCATAAGTCTCAGAAGGCAGCTGCAAAGGGGCGATGACTCTCTCCTTCTGGCTGCAGATGTTCAACCTCTTCCCTGCACTTCCCTTGCCTCCTGCAGCTCCAGAAAGGGCTCACATAATTCTTGTCCAAATGGTTTTGTGATGAGCTACCCGCAGCTAGAGAGCAATACCACCATTTAAGGTAAATTTATATTGTTGGCTCACAAAGCCAGTTTCAACTACAGATGCTTCTCAACTTACAATGGAGTTACCTTCCAATAAGCCCATTGTAAGTTGAAAATATTGTAAATCAAAAATGCATTTAGTATCCATAACCCACCAAACATCATAGCTTAACCTGACCCACCTTAAATGTGCTCCGAACACTTGCATTAGCCTACAGTTGGACGAAATTATCTAACACAGAGCCTATTTGATAACAAAGTATTGAATAACTCACGTAATTTATTGAATACTGTACCAAAAGTGAAAAGCAGAATGGTTGTACAGGTACTCAAAATGCAGTTTCTACTGAATGCTTACTGCTTTCACACCATGGTGAAGTCTAAAACACATAAATTGAAGCATCCTAAGTCAGATGCCACCTGTATAATACTTTTACCTGCCTTTCAGTGTATCTGTTACATTTTCCTGCTGTGGTACATGGTGCAAGCTTGTGAGAAACCATAACTACTTTAAGTGGTAAACTATTTTTCTGATACAGCTAAAATAAGTAAATAGCTCCTTGATAAAGGTTTTATGTAATTTTAATAACCAAAAGTTGGGTTTTGTTTACATTGGAGAACATTAGAGTTATACCAATAAATGAAAATTTAAATTAATCTGAAATCCAAAAGATTATAAAGTTCATCTTCTTTTAAACATTGCTTCGTCAGAAGGAGTCAAGGTAGTAGCTAAAATCCTTATTTTTTTCTCCAAAATAAATATACTCTAAAAATGTGTCAAGGAGTCAGCACAGGTTGAAATGAAATTCCTAACTTTTATGAAGAGATTTAATGATTTTATTTATGAACATAAGGACTCATATTTATGAGTACAGAGTTCCAAGTATTTAGGTTTAGTCTAAATATTGTTTTAGTGATAATAATTTTTAAAATAATAACGAAGGTAGTAAGTGCTCAACAAAGATAAGTAATGTGTTAAACGGTAGTACAAGCACTCTATCTTACCATTTAATTTTTAGCACAACTCCATGAAACTCAAAATAATATAATCTTTTATTGAGGAAATTCTAGTACAAACAGATTAGTAATTTACCTAAGATCAGATAGCTAGTGTCAGAGCCAGAATTTAAGTGTGTGCAATCGATTACTTTGTAAATAATGATTTATTTCAGATTTTTTTAAACCACACGTATTACAGCAGTAACAGTAAACTTTCACATTCATTATCTACTTTACTCTGCCAATAGTCTTGTAGGTTAAGTTCAGAGCTGTTATCTTTACCAGTTTGTAAATGAACTAGATGAGGCTGAGAAGATAGACTTTCTCAAGGTCACCCAGTTAGCATGAGGTACGCTTGACCAAAATCTACTTTTTTTGAAATTATTTTTTCCTAAGCATACCAAATGCTAGTCTGAGTGATACTTGATAAAAAATAATTTAGAACTAATATTATCAAGGAGATGAATAATTAAAACATTTTGATAAATTAATAGGGGATAGATTTTAATTCCAAATGGTGAATGAAGAAGTATATTATTAGTAGAAAGATTGTTTTGTACATGACTTTATTCCTAAGTCCAAGAATATGGCCTAACACATAATAGGTTCTCAAATACTTGTTGAGGGTAGAAATGAACACATGAATTAATCTACTATGAGACTTCAATGTATTAAGATCTTTTTCTTGTTATTTTTTTATCTAAAACACTAAGAAATTATGCATCTGTGACTTTAAATTTTGAATATTTAAAATTTTAGTCCAGCTCTGTTCAAATTTCTGCAATAATCTAAAATTGATATATGTCCGGATACTATGACTTCTTGTGAAGTAAATAATAATTCACAGTGCAAGACACATTAGCAGGTGTTAACAATTATGCTATTATAAATTGTGAGTACTCATTTGAAATACTTGTGGATTTTTCAAAATTAACCGATATGTTCATTTTGACCAAATCTCAAAACAGTACACACACAAATGAACTTTGTCTCACTTAACATGTCATAATTCTGCCCAAATGTTATCATTTAAAAATTTATACAGTATTTCTCAAACTTTAACACGCACTAGAATCACCTGGAGGGCTTGTTAAAATGTAGATTACTAGACCCTATTACTAGGTCTAGGGCAGAGCCTGAGAATTCGCATTTCTATCAAGTATCCTGGTGGTGCCCATATTGCCCCTCTAGAGACCACATTACATGAACCATTGTCGTAATGGAAAGCACTAAATACACCTTCAACTTCTGCTTTAAACATTAAGAACAGAAGATACCAGAGTGTTACAGATTCACAGATCTTTTTAACCACCATCTTCCCCGGGCACATTATTTTCCAGATTTGGTTTATCTGATTTATCCGTGTGCTATAATACAGTGTGTGTTTGTAAGAATCAATAGATTTCCTAAACTTATAAGTTTCACCATAGCTGCAGGGTTTTTGATTGATTGTAGAATAAGTTCAGCTTATAATGAAATATCTAATTATTACAACAATTATTTTAAAAGTTCAAATGCTGAATCATTGCAAGTGGTCTTTCTCTCTGGTTGAAAAGCACATATAATTAAAACTGAAATATTTTACCACCATCCAGCAAAGGTGCATTAAGTATTGCTAGTCCATCTAACAGAATATATTTCTGTGACTATATCCACAGAGGTATCATGTCTAAACATCTACTGCCACTTACAACCCTAACTAGAAGTAATTAACATGACCTTGAACATTTGACTTCATTTCAAACAGCTTTTGTTTGTTGTAAAAATGATTCTGGCCATAACACTATAAAATCTGTGAAACATATGCTACGTGATTACATGTGACTGCAGAAGGAGGACTGTGTTCAAATCAGAGTTTAAATGATACTTAGTTTTATAAAACCTGACCAAGGAAAATAGATTATGTAGGACAATGTTAAAATATCAGGATTGGTAAAAATAATAATAATTATGGGGGTTTCAAAAATCTTTGTTTGGAAAATAAAAAGAGTTAAGGGAGGAATTGCTACTTGATTATGAAAGTGTTAAATACTTGCCAGAATTAGTAGTAATATTAGTAGTCACGATGTATGCAGTTACTGCGTTAACATTGATCTTTACAAAATCCCAGTTTTCAAAGGAAGAAACTGAGGCCCAAGTATTTGGCTTGTCTAGTCAGCCAGTGTGTCAAGTTATCTCTAAGTATTTCCAATATAGAGTTAAGCCACATTTATTACAATAACCTGGCTTATTAAACAAGCCTGCAGAATAGAAAAAAAAAGTTATATATTAGCTTCAAATATAACCTTTTTAACACCTAAATAGTTGTCAGGAGCTCATATTTTACTAAATTCTTTATTCTTCCCTTGACTATAGATTTGTTTCCCCATAGCAGAAATTTATGCTAATGGATTAATGCACATTATAGCAATAACATAAAGCAATGACAACAGGAACTTCTTGGATTAACTCATATAAAGTCTGCTGCTCTCCTGAAATCCATGCAAAATAAATTATTTCAGTGTGTTTTTCCCAACTGAGCCAAGTTTCTCAAGTGTATTATACCTGCTTTTGTTAAGTTTTTACTTTTGTAAGACTTGTATTTCATTCTAATTATTGATATTTTTTATTTCTCTTGTTAAAATAGTTTAGCATCTCAGTCATTTGAGGTTATCACTGATTTCTCTAATTTCCTACCTCTCCTAATTTATTGGTGAACTTATTTTCTATCTCTTTTTTTTACTGATATGATTATAAAACCTCATCTTTTCACCTCAATGCATTTTGCTTTCCTTATCTCAGGCTCCTTTCTGCAACTTATTAACTTTTCTGCAAGACTTATTCAATGAAACATATTATTTCTTGGTTCACATTCTACTTCTCTGACAGTCTTTTAACTCTCTCTCTCTCTTCCTGTCTTTCTTTCTCTCTCCCTCTCTTTGTGTGTGTGTGTGTGTGTGTGTGTACTCATACACATTTGCCTTTGCAGAAAGGAGAGTTTTCAGATTAATTCAATTCACATGATATAATTACAGAGTCTCACCCTAGTCTACTCTTCTATCTTGAGCTATTTATGTTTTATCTATCTTCCTATATTTATTACTATTCTTCATGTCACAATGTTCATTTTATTTTTGCTCACATACTCCTTTAATATAATATTACATTCCATGTCTTAAATATTAAATGGTTAAATGGAGTAATTAATTAAACCCTATTTTTGTATATACTTTGGGGAACAACAGTCAGCACTGTAAAAATAATAGGCTATAGGCTGTAAGAATTAATGTAAGTTTTATACATAAAAAAATGATTTTTAGGGACGGGGTTGAGCTTTGAAAGGTCACAAGCAATTGTAGTATCTAAGGGTTTTTTTGCCCTATAAGATTTCATTTTCATCTTACTGGGGCCAGTATCATCCCTGTTGAGAATACATAAGCTATAGCTTCAAAATTCATAGCCTTGGCAATATAAACTCAGCCAAACTGCTCACTGACCATACGACTAGTTCTTAAATACTCCATCATCATATAGGGTAGAAAGATAAACCAGTAATTTAAAGCCTGATTGCAGATTCATGTCCTGAAGAAAAATGTGGGTAGTAACTGAAAAAATGCTGGACAGAGAGGCAGATGGGGAGGGACAAAAAAAAAAAAATAGATAAACTAAAAACATAAGTCTTATCCAGAAATTACTGGCTAACCAAAATTACAAAACAACAAAACTTGGATGCTAAGAAAGACAGCCAACAAGATTAAAAATTATGCATACACTTTGAAAAATTAATTTTATGCTATCATGGTGGCTCACACCTGTAATCCCAGCACTTTGGGAAGCCAAAGCGTGCAGATTGCCTGAGCTCAGGAGTTCAAGACCAGACTGGGCAACATAGTGAAACCCTGTCTCTACTAAATTACAAAAGATTAGCTGGGCATGGAGCATGCAGGATACTGAGGCAGGAGAATTGCTTTAACCCAGGAGGCGAAGGTTGCGGTGAGCTGAGATCACGCTACTACACTCCAGCTACTGCACTCCAGCCTGGGCAACAGGAAAAAAAAAAGAGAGAGAGAGAAATTAATTTTCTAAACCATCCTGACAAAGACTTTAAATGAGAAACATTGAACATTTCCAAAAAGAGAGACAATACAGCACAACTTGCCTTAAAATAAAATTCAAAATTTTTCAACAAAAAAAGATAAAAATGAAAAAAGAATAGGCGGATATTTAAAAATAAAATAACTAAAGATGTGGTAAAAGAAATTTATTGATTAAATAAAACATTATAATAAACGGGATTGTATTGTTCTCCCTGCTAGACTTAGAGAGGGATAGATATATATATTTCAATAGCAGTTATGAGTTATGGAAGATAGAGATATTCTGACATTTTAATAAGTAGAAATTCCAGGAGAAAAAAATGAAATGAATAATAGGGAGGTAATATTTGAAGAAATTGTTGTGTTGATAATTTTCCAAAATTAAAGAAATCTTATAAATAATCAGATCAGTATAACACAAATGCTGAGAGAATAAATACAAATAAAACTAAATATTGACACACTGAAAAACTATAGAAATCAACAGTAAAGAAACAGTATTAAAACCTGTCAAAGAGAAAAAGATGAATGATCTAAAACAGAGTAACAATTGTCCTGACAGTAGGTTCCTTGACAGTAAAACTAGATATTCAGAAGTCGATGAAATGTCTTAAAAGTAATGAGAGGTGCTCATCTAAAATGGCAATATAGAGAGAAAATGGGTATGGAATACACAAAAACCAAATTATCCTTGCAACTTTTCTGTAAGTAAAATAATTCCATCAGCAAGGAGTACATTTAACATAGAAAAAAATTTAAGGTTTAAAAAAACATGATGAACCTACAAATTGATAAATTATAATCCGTTCTTCCTCCTTCCTTCCCCTTCCCTTCATGAATAACTAAGTCCAAAATTCATTAGTGGGTGAAGTCACTTGTTTTAGTTGGTTTCTGACACTGCTGATAAAGACATACCCAAGACTGGACAATTTACACAAGGAAGAGGTGTGATTGAATTTACAGTTCCACATGGCTGGGAAAGCCTCACAATAATGGCAGAAGGCAAGGAGTTGCAAATCCTATCTTACATGGATAGCAGCAGGCAAAGAGGGAATGAGACGCAAGAGCAGAAACCTCGGAAAAAATCATCAGATCTCATAAGACTTATTCACTGCTGGGAGAACAGTATGGAGGAACTATCCCCATTATTCAATTATCTCCTCCTACTGAGTGCCTCCCACAACACATGGGAATTATGGGAGTACAATTCAAGATGAGATTTGGGTGGGGACAGAGCCAAAGCATATCATTCTGTCCCCGGCCCCTCCCAAATCTCATATATTCACATTTCAAAACTAATCATGCCTTCCCAACAGTCCCCCAAAGTCTTAATTCATTTCAGCATTAACTCAAAAGCCCGCAGTCCAAAGTCTCATCTGTGACAAGCCAAGTCCTTTCCACCTATGAGCCTGTAAAGTCAAAAGCAAGGTAATCATTTCCTAAATACAATGGGGGTACAGAAATTGGGCAGATGCAACCATTCCAAAAGGGAGAAATTGGCCAAAACAAAGGGGCTACAAGGCCCTTGCAAATCCAAAATCCAGTGGGGCAGTAACATCTTAAAGCTCTAAAATGATCTCCTTTGACTCCATGTCTCATATCCAGGTCATGCTGATGCAAGAGGTGAGTCCCTATGGTCTTGGGCAATTCCATCCCTGTGGCTTTTCAGGGTACAACATCCCTCCTGGCTGTTTTCATGGGCTGGTGTTGAGTGTCTGCGGCTTTTACAGGTGCATGGTGCAAGCTGTAGGCAGATCTACCATTCTGAGATCTGGAGGATGGTGGCCCTCTTCTCACAACTTCACTAGGCAGTGCCCCAAGAGGGAATCTGTGTGGGGACTCTGACCCCACATTTCCCTTCTGTACTGCCTTAGCAAACATTCTCCATGAGGACCCCACCCCTGCAGCAGAATTCTGCCTGGGCATCCAGGTATTTCCATACATCTTCTGAAACTTGGTGGAGGTTCCCAAACTCCAATTCTTGACTTCTGTGCACCTTCAGGCTCAACACCACATGGAAGCTGCCAAGGCTTGGGGCTTGCACCATCTGAAGCCATCACTAGAGCTCTAAGTTGGCCTCTTTCAGCCATGGCTGGAACAGCTAGGACACAGGGCACCAAGTCCCTAGGGTGCACACAGCTCAGACACCCTGGGCCTGTCCCACAAAACCACTTTTTCCTCTTATGCCTCTGGGCCTGTGACAGGAGGGCCTACTGAGAAGACTTCTGACATGCCCCGGTGACATTTTCTCCATTTCTTGGAGATTAACATTTGGCTCCTCATTACTTATGCAAATTTCTGTGTCCAGCTTGAATATCTCCTCAGAAAATGGGATTTTCTTTTCTATCACGTTGTCAGGCTGCAAATTTTCCAGACTATTTTGCTGTGCTTCCATTATAAAACTGAATGCCTTTAACAGCACCCAAATCACTGCTTTAATGCTTTGCTGATTCGAATTTTTTTCCTCCAGATACCCTAAATAATCTCTCTCAAGTTCAAAGTTTCACAAATCTCTAGGGCAGCAGCAAAATGCTGCCAGTCTTTTTCTAAAACATAACAAGAATCACCTTTGCCCCAGGCCCCAACAAGTTCCTCATCTCCATCTGAGACCACCTCAGCCTGGACCCTGTTGTCCACATTGCTATCAGGCTTTTGGTCAAAGCCATTCAACAATTCTCTAGGAAGTTCCAACTCCCCCACATTTTCCTATCTTCTTCTGAGCCCTCTAAACTGTTCCAACCTCTGCCTCTTACCCAGTTCCAAAGTTGCTTCCACATTTTCAGGTATCTTTTCAGCAATGCCCCACTTTACTGGTACCAATTTACTGTATTAGTCTGTTCCCACGTGCAAAGACATACCCAAGACTGGGCAATTTACAAAAGAGAGAGATTTGATTGGACTTACAGTTCCACATGGCTTGGGAAGCCTCACAATCATGGCAGAAGGCAAAGAGGAGCATGTCCCTTCTTACATGGATGGCAGCAAAGACAGAATAAAGGAAATGCAAAAGCAGGAACCTCTGACAAAAACCATCAGATCTCGTGAGACTTAATCACCACCACGATAACAGCATGGGAGACACTGCCCCCATGATTCAATTATCTCCTTCCACTGGGTGCCTCCCACACACATGAGAATTATGGGAGTACAATTCAAGATGAGATTTGAATGGGGACACACCCAAACCGTATCATAGGTTGCTGGGTACTGTGAGGAAGGAAGTAACGGCAGTTCAGCATGGAGTTCTGAAGCTTGAGCAAAATGGGGAGATCTGTGTAGCCATGCATGGGTTGTTCCAGCTGAAGCAAGGAAGGAGGATATCTACTTGAGAGAGAAGTGGTAATAGCCCAGCACACAGTGTCAGAGCCCAAGGAGAGTGACAAAGTCGTTTGTACAGGGGGGAACAGTGATGGTGGAGAAGGATGGGTTATAATAAGTAAATATATTGAGAATAACATAAGCCAGGTTTTTCACTGTCAGCAAAAAGAATTACAAATAGATTTACAGATAAGAAGAGAAAGCTAGGATTAAAAAGAATTAATGTAACATTTAAAATGGCAAACTTTCTCACAGAAAGTAACTTAAACTCTGGCTTATCGTTTTGAAAATGTAAATACTTTCTCATTAAAAACTCAGATATAAGATTTTTAAAAATAAGTTAAGATTTTTTTATCCTCATATAATGCTTCACAAAAGCATATTTGTCATACCATGAAGGTTTTAGACCATACTTAAAGTCACTTCTGTGGGTGACTTTCCCATTCACAGTGTTAGCTGAGGGGCAGTCACATGTATGTCACATAAGTGTCACTTCCCTACTTCTGCATAGGGAACTCATGATGCAATAGTAACCAAATCATAGCTTGTCTAGATATTTGTGGAGTGTTCTGGTTTGAAAGCTCTGCCCTGAGTTAGTTAGGTAATCAATTTTTGTTCTTGAATCTAGAAACACAGAGAAGCAGGCAGTTACTTGTAAAATCTAAAATGCAAAGAATGCATTCAGAGACATAAGGTGAGTCAAAATTAAGGAAAACTATATATAGAAACCAGAACAATTAATTATTAAAAGAGTACAC
Organism: Colobus angolensis palliatus; assembly: GCF_000951035.1. NCBI lineage: Eukaryota > Metazoa > Chordata > Mammalia > Primates > Cercopithecidae > Colobus > Colobus angolensis. The sequence continues at coordinate 767,453 of NW_012117477.1, forward strand.
ATTATAACAGTGGTTCTAAATGAGCATGAGTATGGGTTATACATTCCGAGAAAGAAGGTTCTCAGAGCAAGAGTGGAATAAGCTTGAAAATATCTGGCAATAGATTTAGGGCAAAAAGAGAGAAAGCCCAAGAGATAAAGATACATTGGAAAGTTGTTAAGAAGCAGTAATAGTGAGGCACTAAAGGGAAGACTTGTAATTTCCTTCTGCAAAATTGCTAGAGCTGCCTTAGTTAGACCTTCTAGTCTGTCTCTAAGTCCACATGCTAGTATAGTTTGCAGCACATGATTATAATCACATTTATCTTTATAATAAGTTATCACCAACTTGAGCTACCTTCAGTGAGTTTATTTTCCTTATAACCATTAAAGGTCCAGCAAAAAACTTACTCTCATTTGATTCTCTAAGTATTTCTTGATCACCTGCAATATACAATGCCCTGTGGTAAATGACATGGGAATACATACATATATATTTAAAAATGATTTGTTCACAAGTTCTATTCTTAATAAACTTGTCATCTATAGGGAGAAATAGCTTTATACCAATAATTTTGAATTTAATATTAAACAAATCATAAAACACACCTGAAAAAGGAAAGGTCAACGTTCACAGTAAGAATTTCGCTTCTTATTTTTCCAGTATTATGTTCTGTTGATTAAGTGACATTATATATTTTGTGGGAACGTAGATTGAACTGGAGGCCATTATCCTTAGCAAACTAAGGCAGGAAAAGAAAACCAAATACCACATGTTCTCACTTATAAGTGGAAGCTAAATATGATGAAAATTTATGGAGACAAAGGAACAACAAACACTGGGGCCTACTTGAGGGTAGAGCAGGGAGGAGGGAGGGGATCAGGAAAAATAACTATTGGGTACTAGGCTTAGTACCTGGATAATGAAATAACCTGTACAACAGACCCCTGTGACATTTAGTTTACCTCCATAACAAACCTGAGCATGTACCCCTGAACCAAAAATAAAAGTTAAAAAAAAAAAAAGAGTCTTCTATGTTGTAATCCACATAAGATAACTAGAAGTGATGTTTGATCTCAAACACAAAACTTAAGAATATCAAATAAGTTTTTAAGAAAAAATTGTTTTTTCACTCTTTCCAGTATTGAGAATGGGAAACTGACTAGCCTTGTAGCATGATTTTTTCTAGAAAATAAATGTGATCACTGTTGCAACTCAATTAATGGCAAACATATTCATGTTTGACACATTAAAATTCTAACCTTTAATTTTTATATCCATATTTTGCAAATGTTACTTTAAAAAATCAGTCTTCCCAAAAGCATTTTTTAAAAAATAAGAAGGGAGTCTTTGTTAAAGATGACAGTTGTTCAGAGTTTGATATTGTCTGTCTGAGGACACTGCAGAATTATCTAAAGTCATCACAGTCATGAGTAATTATGAGTGAGGACTAGTCTGATTACACTGACAAGACAAGGAGAAGTAGGTTAAGAGAGGAGCAGATGGGATTCAGATTAAAAAATTAGAATGACATTTCAACTCTAACTGAAATATGCTTTTTTGGCACCAGGAAAGAATTCCTCTTCCCAGAAATTTTTGAGGACAATGAAGAATATAGTATAGTGCTTTTCAGAAGCAGAAAGATTTAAGTTTTCTGTTTTAATTAGATTCTGATTCTGACTCTAAATGTATATTTTATTATAAAAGATACTTATACACTTGAACAAATGATATCACACTTTGCAGCAAAAATATAAATATATGTTTACAGACACCTATACATGCATATTAACAACTACCTCAATAGCTTTTCAAAGCAGCTTTATAATTATTTCCTGAAAGTACAATATTTGTTTTAACTGTTCACTAATCCATTCATAAAATATTCACTGAATACCAGTAATGTGCTATATATCAAGATGGTTGCTATAAGGATATAAAGGTTACCTGCACTATATTATATGAAAAGGTTATCAACTAAACTCAATAAACTGGGATCCTCTGTCTTTAGACATGACATCTGACACTGAATAAGGAGCTAATTTTATTGAAGTAACTTATCCTTTTTTCTTGTTGTTTTTGAATTATGGCATTCACACAAATAGCCTATTTATGGAAACAGAAGAAAAAAACATAATATTCTTTATTGCACAAAAATCTCAGGATGTTTCCCAATGAGAACCCCCTACAAGCAAAACAAATTGATTCAAGCTAAGTTACAATATTGATCATACTCCTTTATTTTTATACAATCAACACTTCTATAACTCTAGAGTCAAGCTAGTAAAATGACTAATTAAAATATTATTAAATTGGGTCAATAATGGAATGGTATATAGATCTAAATTGGCTTTTAATAATCTTGAAATTCTGCTTTATTTCCTTAAGCAATAAAAAGTGAAAAATGTGAAGTAAATTAAGTGTACTCAAACACTGCACAGTGCAGAGAGTTGGGATTAGATAGTTTATGAAAGCAATCTAACTTTATATAAATAAAAACAATGGTGATGATGAGTTCTTTAAAAAGAATGAATGAGACAGATAATCACAATTTAGTATTCAGAAATGTAAGCCATAAAAAGAATCAAGTGGATAAAATAGTCTCCCCACTGAGCATCATATTTTGTATTATCTTGTACAGGAGATGAAATTTACAGAAGAAACATTTTACCTTTAATGAACTCTAATTTTGATAATCGAGTTTCCAATTAACAGGGTAATTGCAAGGGTAGATTAATGTCACAATTCTCATTCAGTTATCTTATAGCTACTCTCTATGTGTGTGGTAAATATTCTGAGTACATTTTTTTCTTAACATTTCTTCAACCCAGATTTTACCTTAACATAATTGACAAATTTGGAGGGCATATTTTACTACAAGAGCCTGAGGCCTGGTCCTATCATTAAAAGCACCCCAGGAAGAAAACTCCAAATGCAAATTTCAACTGACCTTTGCGGAAACAACTCATATTATTTTGCATCAGTAGCCACTAGAGATTTGTCTGGCTATATATGGATTTCCACATCTGTCAGCTATAAGTGCATTTCATCTGTCTGCTAAATCAGAGAGCCAGAAATAGATGACAGTGATCAAGACTTTGAGCTTCTCTTAAATTAGCCACATTATGAGGTAAAGTTGGTTTCTCCACTGGGCTTTCATTCTAAAGGTTTACTCATAAGAAACTTAGAGAAAAGAACACATTAGAAAAGCAAATAGAGTCTTACCTCTTCCTTTCTGTAAAGTTTTTTTTTTTTTTCCTCTTGGAATGGAGTGCTGACCAGACAGCCTGTCTGGGGGTAGGTCCTGCTGGGAGAACTGAGCATAAATTTCTGTTGTTTGTAGCTACCTGTGCTCTGCTACCAAAACACAACATCAGCAAGGGCTATAATGAACTTCACCTGCACCCAGGTTCCCTTACAGATCCCTGTTACTAAACCTGTACTGTTTCCTTCCTTTGTGAGCTGATTAAAAAATAATAATAAAATCTTACTCACTCTTGGACATGAGTCCAGAGTGATATGTACACCAGCTGCTAGCATGGAAAATGCATTGATTTTTTTCCCCTTAGTCCTTTCCATCTACACTCTTCTTTAAATAAAGGGAAAATGGGATGAGATAGAGAACCACAACCACTTGTATAGGAGAGCACACTCTGCCTAATATTTGGCTTCCCAGTTTGACCATTAGACTTTGGAAAAAAGTTTCTAAACTAGAGTTAAAGGAAAGCCAGACACCTCCGAGTCATACTGTGTATTATCTGTGTATTATTTTCCACATTGTGATCAGTTGGAAAGAAAGAGTTGATAGAAAAATAGAGAGAGAAATACCTTTCTGTAGAGAGTTCAAGAACAAAAGTTTTTCACTTGGCCTGATAGAGCTCCATCCCTTTCCCCGCTTTAGGGCAAAAATAGGGGCTGGGTTATTTCGCTCAGAAGAGAGCAAATAAGTTTAAAGCCTGTGTCCATGATTCACATCCTTGCCGATGTGTTCACTCCTTCCTGGGTACATGACTGTTAACCTAATGATAAGACTGTGTCTTCTCTATCATATGTCACTTAAAGGTGCTGATAGTTAAATATTACTTGGCCAATTACAAACAGGCTACCTTAGCTAGAAGCCCCACATTTTGTTCTATATGAATGGAAGTGAATCATTGAAGTATATAAAGAGCTTGATCATCACTCTCCCAAAGATGTTAAACTTATTCCTAATGCCTTGATTTTATGGTAGGTCTTGGGAGTTTCAAGGAAAAATATGGGTATATAGTACATAACCAACTCATTATAATTCATTATATGGTGTTAACATTGTACTTCTTGGCAAGCCAAGGAATTCTTGATGCATGCCAAATGTCATTTTCTAGCCAAAAATTCTTAAGGTAATATCATCAATTCCTTCTATATTAAGGCTAATAATTAAGTAGGGCTTTCAAACTCATGTTAATGTATTTTATATTATTACTCAGAGTAATTTTATATGAGCTACAATTCAGTACATATTGCCATTACAAAGTTAATATCTACATCAATAATCTTTCTACTCCTTCTCAGCTCTAAAATAAACTAACATTATTATTTTCTGTGTTATTAATAAAAGTCTTCAAACACTTACTTTTTAGGCCAGCTGGAATTTAACTTAGGTAAAATAGAAGGAAGAAGAGAAAGAGGAGTAGAAGAAAAACCACTTGATGATATCACAAATACCTTGGCGAAGTGCATCTATTTTTACTTATCAAAGGTTATTTCTTCTAGCGTCTCTTCTTATTCATCTGACGTTTCCTTTCTTTTTTTTTTTTTTTTTTTTTTTGAGGCGGAGTCTCGTCGCCCGGGCTGGAGTGCAGTGGCCGGATCTCAGCTCACTGCAAGCTCCGCCTCCCGGATTTGCACCATTCTCCTGCCTCAGCCTCCCGAGTAGCTGGGACTACAGGCGCCCGCCACCTCGCCCGGCTAGTTTTGTATTTTTAGTAGAGACGAGGTTTCACCATGTTAGCCAGGATGGTCTCGATCTCCTGACCTCGTGATCCGCCCGTCTCGGCCTCCCAAAGTGCTGGGATTACAGGCTTGAGCCACCGCGCCCGGCCGACGTTTCCTTTCAAAACCAGACTTGAAGTTCCCGAGAAAGTGCAAGAGATACTCTTCCGTTTCTCAGAAGTATGTCTTCATCTGGGAGGATTGGCAATAGCTGAGTAGTGGTTCTAGAATAATCAAAAAGGACCTGGCAATTATATATATTTACTTTAGGTACACAAGTCATAAAAGCATGCATATATCCACAACCCCATCTAACACACATTGTCTTTACATTTAAATAATATACGTGCTTTACATCTTTATTATAAATGTAATAAACAATATTTCCAAAATCAACGTTACCAAGTAGAAAGGGCTATGCCAACTATGGAGGAGCACATAATCTGTTGCTCAAGAACATTAAAGACAGGAAACAAAGGTGTCTCTGTAACCTAAGGCAAATTACTTAAACTGTATGTTTCTCACATTTCTCACCTGTAGAAGGGAGAAACTAATACCCATTTCATAATGTTATTGTAAAAATTAAAATATTTCATAAGTCCTTAGTACATTACAGTCAATTGATATGAAACCTTTGTCTATCCTTGTTTAGAGCAAGTATGTAAAAAAAGAAAAAAGAAAAAAGAAAAGGAAGGAACAAGACAAAAGTCTGTCCATTCCTCACTTCTCTTATTTTTAGTTATTATTTTTAATTATTTCCAGGTCATTAATCACCTGTTTCATTTCCCAGTCATTTGTTTTCTTCTTCCTGTCTAAAAATTCTTATGGCTCAAATTCTTGAAATTTGACTTCACCATTTCTAATGTGTGTTGTTATTGACACAGGTGTGCTCTACTTTTCATTGTCACTCACTCTGATTGCCAAACATTGGCGAGGGGGAAGCAGCTTGTGATATCTCTTCCTGCCAACTGATCTCTTCCTCTCATTCCCCACTCCTCTCCCCACCCTCCCTCATTCTTATGCTTTGAGGCTTCTCTTCATTTTTCTAAGATTATATCTGAATTTCCTTTTAAAGTAGACTGGGACTGTTTAAAATGATATCTCTACAGGAGAGTATAATACAGCATCTCCTAACTCTCTATGAAAAACAAATTAACCCCCTCCCCCCCAAAAAAAAAACCCTCAAACTAACAATAAAAAAGCTGAGAACTCAGAAAAGAAGATGAAACCATACTGTCTATGCTATGTTAACTTTTATGTTGTGAAGAGACGGATGGGAAACCTAATGTCAGAGTCTGGGACAAGTGTAGATCTGCATATAAGGCCACCTACATTCATTATCTGCAGGTCTCTGAAAATAGGAGGCAGTCAAGGGAAACAAACAGAGCATGCATGGTGAAGACAATGCATTCTGGAAGAACAAGAGCTGCACATATCAACTCACTTCCAGCTCTTTGACTGAAAACATTTGACAGCCACCCAGGTGGCTTTTTTTCATGTGCTTATTTTATCAAGTACCTGTTTATGTTTTGTATTCATTTTCCTATGGGGTATCTATATTTTTTATTGATTTTCGGAGTTATTTATATAATCTATATACCAGCCCACCATCATATGTACACATTGCAAATGTCTTGTTCTTCAGTGTGCCGTTATACTCTTAATGTTTCTTAAAATATGTTCTTAGTTTTAATATAGTCCAACTTAATCATTTCCTTTAAGATTGGAGTTTTTCATTCTGTTTCAGGAATCTACGCCTGTCCCAAGTTCATGAAAATATTGTGCTGTACTTTCTTCTAGAAATTTTATTGTTTTGCCTTTAGATTTAGATCTATAATACACCAGAAATTATATTTGTATGTAGTGTAAAAGATAGGCCAAGTTCCATTTTATCTCCATTATAAATATCCAACAGATCTTGTACCATTTATTAAAAAGGCTGTTACACTGATGTGTAACACAACCTTACCCAGAAGTGTCCAAATATGTGTGGGTCTACTTCTGGGTTGTTGATTCTGTTTATTTCATTGATAAATCTCTCTTTCCTTGTACCAATTATATCTTAATTATCATAGCTTAATAATCTCTTGATGTTTGGTATTTCTATTGGAACTTCATTGAATCATTAAAGAGAATTGAAATATTTTCAATATTGAGTTTTCTATCCCATGAACATATGTTCCCATTTGTTTTGGTTCTAAAAATTACTCTCAATAATAATTTATTATTCTCTTCAGAGGACAGACACACCATGTATTTATTCCAAACTTTTTGTTCATGGCATTAAAAATAACATTTAAAATATTATTTTATTGTTCTTTGCTATAGTGGAGTGTAACAAATTTGTATATGTTGAATATATATGCATTAAACAACCTCCTGTAACCAATTTATTCATTCCTTTATGTATAGATTTGTTTGGATTTTCTACATATACAAATACACCATCCACAGATAATTAATGTTTTAATACTTATTTTCCAATTCATATATACGTTTCCTTCTTGTTTAATTATACTACTTAGAACAGTGGCTCTTAACTAGCGATATTGCCCTTTCTTCCACGGGATATTGTCCAGGTCTAGAAACATTCTTACTGGGACAACTGAGAGAAGGCAGAGTGATATTGGCCTCCAGAGGTCAGAGATGCTGTTAAATATCCTAAAACATACAAGACAGCCCCCCAATAAATAATTTTCCTCACCAAATAAGGCTAAGGCTGAGAAACTCTGGATGTGAAACTTCATGAAATGTTGAAAAGTTACAAAGAGCAGAAGTCCTCATTTTATTCCCAATCTCAAAGAAAAGATTTAAGTATTTCATCATTACATAGCACATTTATATCAAGTTTATGGAGATACCATTTATAAGATGGAAAAAAAAATCTTCCTATTTCTAGTTTGCAAGTAATTTTTATTTTTAATGTATGTTAAGATTTATCAAATGTGCTCCCTTGTAAGTTGTTGCAGGGACGTGGATGAAGCTGGAAACTATCATTATCAGCAAACTAACATAGGAAAAGAAAACGAAACACCACATGTTCTCAATAATAAGTGGTAGTTGAACAATGAGAATATATGGGCACAGGGAGGAGAACATCACACACCAGGGCCTATCGAAGGGTGGGGGACTAGGGGCAGGATAGCATTAGGAGAAATACCTATTGTAGATGACGGATTGATGGGTGCAGCAAACCACCATGGCACACGTACACCTATGTAACAAAACTGCACGTTCTGCACATGTATCCCAGAATTTAAAGTATAATAAATAATAATAATTAAGAATTCAAAGGGACCCCATCTCTACAAAAAATAAAAATAAAAGGAATTTAGCCATGCAAAAAAGAATTTATCAAATGCTTTTTAGGCACCTATTGAGATGATCATATTATTCTTTTTTATTCTACTAATGTGGCAAATTGAAATGGTTTTTCAAATGTTAAATTAATTTTGTATTTCTGAAAAAAAACAAATGTAACTTTTCCATGAGGTATTCTGTGTATGTATGTGTGTGTGTGTGTGTGTGTGTGTCTGTGTCTGTGTGTGTGTGTCTGTATAAATTCGCTTTGCTAGAATACTGTTTGCAAATTTTACAGTCTGGTTTGGTATAGAGGTTGCGTAGGCCCATACAAATTTTGTGGGAAGCATTCTCTAGTTTTTCTCTGGAGTCTGAAGTTTGGGTAAGCTTGACATTATGTCTTCCTTAAAAATTCTATATAATTCATCTGAGAGCCATCTGGACCTACTTTTTTTCACTTTGGGGAAGATTTTTAATAATAGATTTCAATGTATTCAATCTGCGTATATATAGTCACAGCTTCGTATCCATGTGGGATTGGTTCCAGGACCCACCACAGATACCAAAATCTATGGATACTCAAGTCCCTTATAAAAAATGATGTAGTATTTGCATGTAACTTATGTATATCCCCTCCTATACTTTAAATTATCTCTAGATTACTTATAGTACCCGATGCAATGTAAATACCAGGTAAATAATTGTTAGGCTATGTTGTTTAGAAAACCATGACAAGAACAAACAGTTTGTACATGTTGAGTACAGACACAGCCATTCTTTTTCATTTTTAATATTTTCAACCTTCATTTGATTGAATCCATGGATGCAATATCCACAGATATGAAGGACTGATTATACATATATCTGTGTGTATGTATATATACACACAATATATATGTACATTTACACATATATGTACATTATACATGTACATGTGCATTTTACATATAGAATACATAAATATATATATAGAACCATTCATGCTTTCTATTTTTGTGTCAGTTTGGCAAATTGTATTTTTCTAGCTACTTAACCATATAATGTATATTTTTAATTCATCAGCATTAAGTCCTATATGATCTCTCTAAGTGACATTTTTGTCATGATTCCTTTTTCACTGCTTATAAGCCTTATCTGTGATTTTAATTGTTTTTGATCCAGAGCACTTTTTGAATGTATCAAATATTATGTTGTAATTTGAATCTCAAAGTTTAAGAAACAGACATGAATACACCTCATTCAATAAGTATAATGAACAATCAGAGGTAAATACTAGTATCTAAATACTTGAAAACATAATTCGTTTATCCTAAAGAGAATAAAACCTATTTAGAAAAACAATGGCATAATATATGAACATGTATAGAATGTTACCACACATCTACTGTGAAGTAAAAGAAAAAAATTATATAATAAAATATAAAATGCATGAGTAAGACAGCTTCCAAAATAAGAAATATAGCAGTGGAATTAAAAACTTCCTTAGAAGAAGGAAAGACAATATATTGTGAAATAATGGAAATAAATCACAAAACAAGGTCAATTAGTAAAGAAATAATAAAACAGAAAACTTACAACAAACTATTAAATAGAGAAACCTTGAAAAATAGTCTTCCACGTTAAGACAGTAGAAAGAAGCTACATTATTGGATCCCTCTTTAGTCTTTATATAATTATCTTAATTTAAATAGTAAAAATTCACCACAACAGAAACCAAGCAATGAAAAGGGATACAACCATATGCCACAATTCAAAACATGTTAGCAGAAGTAAGAAAACAACATCCTAGTAATCACAGTTTAGTGGAGTGCAGCAGCAGGCATGTGTGTGTGAGAGAGGCAGGTCTGATGAGGCAAAGAATACCTCAACTTGCTTCCCTTCTGTTGCCTTACACTACAGAAAGTGGCTTCATAGCAGTACCTGCCCTCTGACATGCACAGAAATACTTCAGTACTCTTCCTAGGTCCCAAGCAAGTGGTAGTAGACGTCAAAGAGAATTCACATGTATTTTTTAAGGAAAATAAAGCAATTGGCATCTCTGCCTATTAAGCAAAAAAGGAATTGAAAAATATGACATTGTAGCTACATAATTATGATATAGGGTATATAAAAAGAAAAAGTAATTTGGAAAATATAATGCAAATAATGGAAAAATAAGCATATCTAACTTTCATGCTAAGAAGAGTCTTTAAAAATATGAATTAAAAAAATCTAAAGAATATGCAACAACTAATTTAGACAAAAAACTTAGAATGAAACAATGTGATTACAAAACTAATTAATAATTGGAGACAACAAAGTCTAGAATAGATAGAGATAAAAGTCAAATTTTTATTTTGACTTTTATCAAAAGTCAAAATAATGACAGGCATAGGTAAAAGGCTTGATGTAATCACAATGAATATAGAAGAAAAATACAAATATTAAAATACAGAAGGTCGTTGACAGACACATACATATATATGTAATTTATGTATATATAAACACTTGCATATATGAACATATGTGTGTATGTGAGTGTGAAGAGAGACAGAGACACTATGATAAAAAATAGAAAACCCAGCACTTTGAACAGAAAATACACTTAGGGGTATAACAGAGTGGTATTTCCCAAAAATAGAGAAGGAATGAAACATGCCAAATATGAATATTTAAAGAATAACTTGTGTTCAAACATGAAAGAAAAATGTATTTTAAAAAATAAATGTTTAAAAAACCAATTAATACAGAGCTGTATCCTGGTTGCTATTCCAATTCGGGAATGAAGAAAAATATTTAGGGATATAGACAGAAAGAAAAAAGATCTACAAGAAGTGAAAAATAGGATTGGCTTCATACTTGGGCACAGTAATTCTCAATGCCAAAGAAAATTGAACAATACCTCCAAGTTTTGAGAAGACAATTTGATCCATGAGTATGATGCTTAGTCAAATGGTCATTCTGGGTAGAAATCAACAGACAGACATTCTAAAGATGTAATAACTCAGAGAAATACCACTCATGGGATCCTATTGAAAAACCACTTGGCAATGAAGTCAGTTAAATAAATGAATCAAAATATATAACTTGGTAAAGAAAACTAAGATCCCTTTAAATATAGAACTTAAATAAAACAACAGATGTTGTATTTGCAGAACAAAATCTAGACGGGTACATTTTGACAAGTCATCATGTATCTGGGGTAGGGAACGAGCAATGAGAAAAAGTATCCAAAAACTGGAGATCAATCTAGTGAGCAAGAGGTTAGTTAACACAAAGGATACGTGCAATAAATAGAAAAACAGAATGCTCTCAAACTCTGTATGTTCTTAATTTGTCTTTACTTGAGACAAATATTCTCAATAGTAATATATTTTATTATTTAAACACTAGATTTTTCAGTTTTACATCTTTTTGTCTATTAAATGCAAATGAAACCAATGTGATATTTTTATTAAAATCCATATAGAGTCTGTACCTATTTTTATATTATTAATTTAACCTTCCTGTCTGTCTGTCACGAATCTTACTTTGATGTGTAAGTTTGTGGAGATCAACATCTGAAACATTGCTTACTAAATGTTTTGAGTGGTTAGTATGTACAGTAATACTGTCATTTACCTTTTAAAACTTTTCTGTATTCTTTAATTTTTAATAGTAAACATTTGCTACTTCATAAAAACAATGTCCTTGGAATATAAACAAAAAGGTTTGGTCACAAAGACAGAATAATATAAAACTCCTTGCAATATTAACATGAAATATTAAACACACACACGTACACAGACATCAGAATTTTACTATAAGATAATAGAAAAAAACATTCCATCTTATCAGATGAGAATTTTTATAGCATAAAATGTTAATTTGTCCTAATTTATAATTTCAATATGATCTCAATTTAATCTGCTTGACAGTTGGGACATAATCCTTCCTCTGGAAGAGCAAATAGGTGAGAGAAGCCAATTGAAAAAGGAGACTGTGGGCCAGAACACTAGAGGATCACTTGAGGTCAGGAGTTTGAGACCAGCCTGACCAAAATGGTGAAACCCCATCTCTACTAAAAATACAAAAATCAGCGGAGCATGATGGTGGGTGCCTGTAATCTCAGTCTACTCGGGAGCCTGAAGGAGGAGAATTGCTTGAACCCAGGAGGCGGAGGTTGCAGTGAGCCAAAATCACGCCATAGCATCCAGCCTAGGCAACATTGCGTGACTCCATCTCAAAAAAAGAAAAAAGAAAAGAAAAAGAAGACTGTGGAGTGGAAGAAAACACTTGAAATTACTTTTACCAAGAAAACACATACAAAAACAAAAACTATTATAACGAAACGATATTTAGCAGATATCACTAGACAGATTTGTGGACAGTATCTGTTCTTAAAAAAATTTTTAATTGTAATTTTTCTACTCATTAAGAAACATTTATTTAGTCCTCAGATATGTGAGGCTTCTGGAAAAATATAACCAAGTTATTTAAAAACATAGAGGTAAGATGTACTCAACATAAAGAATTAAAAATGTTTAAATGAAGTCATCACAGAAATAAAGAAATTTGTTTGACTTGGGTATGATTTCACTGTGGGGAAAAAAAAATTTGCAAACAATAGTAGCAATCATAAAGAAAAAAGTAAAATTTTTGTTTTCCATGAAATACCAAAGGACTTTGTGCCAGGATGACTTTGAATTTTTCCCTCAGCTTTAAACATAACAATAATAAATAATATTGTTAGAACATTTAAAAATAAATATCCTTATTCAAAGAGCGAGGCTAATATTTAAAGAACAGAACAGAAACGTGTGTTACATGGAAGCCCAAGCCAAGAGCATCTAGGACTCTAGGATCATTAACAGAAGCGACTGTGTGGTCCTATGTAGCAGGAACAGCAGACGCAGGTTTACTGTTTGAAACCTGGGCTGAGGTGTGTCTGTGAAGCCTGTGAAAGAAAGCAAAAAGTCACCCTGAATGTTGCTGTGGAGGAAGAACTAGAAAAAATCACCTTGGACAGTACCCGTGACAAGCCATCCTCTGATTCTGCCTTCAGAATTCCGAGGTCCAAGGGCAGATAAACAAAACTATTACTGGAGTGGAAAAGAAATTGGCAGAGAGAAATAAAGAGAGAAATAGTCACCTCAAATGAGCTCACAAATATGTTAAAGCACTGAACTAAAAACTTTATTAATAAGGAAATCCATCAAATTTAACAACCACGATATAAGGTCTATTGTTTCTATTGTTTACATTTGGATGAAATGTAAACAATAGAAAAATCTTAAAATAATTTTTAAAAGTATATTTGAGATCAATATTCATTAGAAAGTTAAAGAAAATAGAAAACATGTAGATGACTAAGAAATATATGAAAAAATTCTCAACCTGAATAATCCTCAGGGGAATGCAAATCAAAACCAAAACGAGGTATCATATCACCCCAGTTAGGATGGCTATTATCCAAAAAACAAAAAATAACAAATGCTGACAAGCATGTGGACAAAAGGAACTCTTATACACTGTTGGTGGGAATGTATACTGGTACGACCACAGTGGAGAACCGTATGGAAGTTCTTCAAAAACTACAAATAGAAGTACCATATGATCCTGCAATCCAACTATTGGGCATCAATTCAGAGGAAAGGAAATGAGTATATTGAAGAGACATCTATACTCCCGTGTTTACTGCAGTACTGTTACAATAGCCAAGACATGGAAATCCATCTGCGTGTCCATCAACAGATGAATAGATAAAGAAAATGTGCTATGTTTGAGCAATGGAATAATTTTCAGCCATAAACAAGAATAAAACCTAGTCATTTGCAGCAACATGGATGGAGCTAGAGGACATTATGCTAAGTGAAATAAGCCAGGCACAGAAAGTGAATACCTCATATTCTCCCTCATATGTGGCAGCTAAAAAAAAAAAAAAAAATGTTGATCTCATAAAGTGAAGTAAAAAGTAGAACAGAGAATATTAGAGGCTGGGAGAAGTAGGGGGAAGTGAGGATAGGGAGAAATTTGTTAAAGGATACAAAATTACAGCTAGATATGAGAAACAAGTTCTAATATTCTACAGCACTGTAGGATGACTATAATTAACAATAATATATTATTTAGTTTCAAATGGCTAGGAGGATATTGAATATTCCCAACACAAAGAAATGATAAATGTTCGAGATGATAGATATATTAATTACCTGATCTGATCACTATATATGTATCACAACATCACTATGTAGTTCATAAAATTATTATGTATCCATCTAACATTTTTTTGAGCCAGGGTCTCACTCTGTCACCCAAACTGAAGTACAGTGGCATGATTATAGCTCACTACAGCCTCAACCCACTAGATTCAAGCTATTCTCCCACCTTGCCCTCCCAAGTAGCTAGGACTACAGACCTGCACCACCATACCCAGCAATTTTTTTAATTTTTTTGTAGAAACAGGGTCTTGTTACATTGCACAGGCTTGTCTCAAACTCCCGGCCTCAAGTAATCCTCCTGCCTCAGTTTCCCAAAGCACTGGGATTACAGACATGAGCCACCACATCTGGCTTTAAAATTTTTCTTAATAAAAAATTACACTATAAAAACTAAAATAAATTTTTAGAAGAATAATTAAAAAGACCTTTGTACTTAAATTTCAATGAATTCCTTTAGTATGAATTTTTGTCCTCAGAAGTAAAAGGTGTCTTGATGTCTGAATTGCAAAACCATTCTTCTGCTTCAAGTCAGAACCACTGTCCTTACAACTATTTACATTGCAAACTGGTAATCTCAGATGTTCCAAAAGAAACACTGTAAATTAACTTTCTTGTTCTGGGCTCTCAGCAACATGCTCCACTTTCCTGAACTAAATATTTCATCTTATTTAGCATAGTCTAACTTTTCTCCATTCTTGTTAAGGAACTTCTATTACAAGAAGCCAATTGACAGTTCTGACTCCTCAACTTGACTATCAGGGACTCCTACTCTTGCATTTATGATTTTCACCATCCCACTACATCCACCCATCATACAATATTTTCATGATATTCTTTCTCTCAAGCATTAGCGAACCCAATAACTGCTCTGTACCTTAATTACAATACTATTTCTTTAGTCTCATCCAAAATGGATATGTGCCTTCATCTAAAATAATTTTGGGGAAAGAAATTCTTATCTCTTTCCAGTGCACAGTCTCTTGGTTGTCCTCCAGACAAATTAATAGAACTAGGTCAGGATATGCATGCTGTCCTTCTTGATACCAAGTGACTTGTGTAAACAGCACACACCCTCTGGCTATTTTCTAGCAGCAGTCCTTACGATTAAGCCACATTAAAAATTTGAATACTTCCCTGTTAACATAAATTGAAAAAAACAATGCCTGATGAGAGAAGTAATAGGAAAGCCTCTTTTCCTTCATGTTGATACTATTTCCTGATTTTTTTTTTTCCTTTGGAATAGTCTAGCATACAACAGGTCTCTGGAAATAAAATACCTTAAATCTGAAAATATCCATAGCCAGCTGCCAAGGACATTGAGAAGAGTGGAAAGGTCTCACTCCATCAATAATCCTAAACACACATACTCCAGCCTGAAATACCAGTGAAATTCTTTGGAGCTCACAGAGGGAGATATTCATATTACAAGGCTTCCTTTCCTAATAGAGTCCCCATGAATGTAGAATTGAGATTTCACTTCTGTCCATCAGATCACAATGACTTACAAGCTTTCTAATAACATATAATTTTCATTTTCTCCAAAAATAACCAGTTTACAATGTTAGCGATTTTTAAAGTTCATTATGTGTAGAATGATTCTATATCTTTGTTTGCCCAGGACAGTACCAGTTTAAGATTCTTGTTTCTGTGTAATTATTAATAGCACTTGCTTCTACCCTCACAAGGTTGCATGATAAATTTTATGGCCACCTAATTACAAGGCTTTGATGACTAGGACTAAGTGTTCCAAAATAACTTGCATGAAGAGTGCTCCATGAACCATACATTTAAAAGTACAATATTTACCTATCTGAAAGCAGACAATGTGTTTGTCTATTCAAAGAGCACTTTTTCAAAGAGAAAAAAAAAAAATACTCTCTGCAAAGACCCTGGGTGTGACTATTTAGAATCCATGATTAGATTCCTTTGAAAATGTCACATTAGTTATTACCATTGCACTGTGCAAATTGCATTCATCTCCCTAGTGGTCACGAGACCAGATGAACAATAGTTTATCATCCACTTCACAAATAGATGTGGTTCCCAGATAACAGTTTTCTCGTGATTCTTCTCAGGTACTTGGTGTGGAAAGGACTGACCCAGGTCAAACCTTGTCACCTCTCTTGTGTTTGAATACAAAATGTGGCAAAACTGAATCTTGGCTTTTCTGGGGACAAATAAATATTACATTGGTGGATTAATGGAAAGACATTTAACTTTCAGTTTGCAAGATGAAAATATATCTGTAAAAAATCCTACCACAACAGTATTCAAACCATATGTTAAATGGCTCAAAACATCTGTAGTACTGTAACTTGTCCTGAAAACCCTGCTGGTTTTAAGCACTGATGGGAAACAGTATGTAAGCTGAAGAGAAAACTGCTTTTTTACAAATATCACCTCCTCCTTTAACCAGTTCCCCCCCTCCCCATCTCAGGATACGCATATAGTTCACAAAGTGTTGTTACATAGGACATTCTAACTCTTTTCAGAATTTTCCAATCTATAAAGCAGTTAATTTGTACAGGCTACATTCTGAAGCTAAGAAAACATTTTCACACAATAAAGAAGAGCAAAGTCTGGAATGATCTCAAGAGCTGAAAGATCTGATAGTGTTTCCTTACATAAGTTTGTGATTTAGTCATCACTTCACAATAAGTTATGTTTTCAAAGCAAGGTCTCCTTTGATGGGAAATGAGTCATACCTATAAATAGGTTGGTTTAGGCAGGAAAGTCACATAGAAAAAATCAATCAACTTAGAACATAAAGAACTGTGACAAGTATGAATAATATACACTATAATTTATATGAGAGAAAAATATTGTTTATTTAGGAAACTGAACATGAATTCTTCACCAAATTGTCTATGTATAAGCTAGAAGATAATGTGTGGTTTACACACATATAATCTAGAGATTAGAACGACATAAAAGAAAAAAAAAAGAAAGCAAAACAAGACATACCATGAGACCACAAGAGAGCTGTTTAGATACTTTAAATAATTTCATGGTGCCAATTCTACCCAATTTATTTTCCAGGGATTTTAAGGAATCCGTGAGTAAAAAGCTTATGGAATGATGACATACCAGAGGACTAGAAGCATTCATATGTGCTCTGGTCTTTCAATGCTAGCAAAGGATCAGTTTTGGAAATTACTGAAAGGCCTTGATTAAAGCTCCTGCCCAAATTCTCCATTGACCTTCACATGTGTACAAGGTTAGAAAAACAAAAGTATTATTGTCAAAGATGGCCTGAAGTCCTCTCCTTTATGAGTTCAAAATTGACCTGAAGCCCCACAGAATAAAATTAGGCTACTGAGCGATTTTATGCTTCTGTTTATGAGGTGTCCCTTAATTCTACACGGGATTGAAATTGCATTTTCCTTAACTTCTTGTGATGCAGCATTGCTTCTGGAGAAAATGGTGTGGAAAGGGAGAAGAGATGCTAAAATATGTCAAGCCCCAAAACTTCCCATTTTGTAGGTGGTTTCATGTTTGTCCCTCCCTTTGGGTGCATATCCCACAAAAGAAATAAGAGGCATTTTCCCCACTCCTACATGAAACAAGCCCTCCTCCTGAATGCTAGTTCTCTGAATAAGCAGTCACAGCCTGGTTGTTAGCCAGCTGATACACCCTTGATACACTTTCTCCTCCTTTGTACCCAAGGTCAGCTGTACACTTATCAGCAATTCCAACTTGGCTCTTTGGGCTAAACTTCTTCCCTTGTCTTTTAAGTAACAGAGGTTTTGAAGTACATGCTGATGGATTCCTGGTAGGCCTCATCCCCAAATCCCAGCTTCTTTATTGTGTAATGTTTTTTGGAGTCCTTGGGTCCTTTATTTCCTGTGGCTGTCTGGTGCTAGAATTTCCAAAGAAGTCTTTAGATCTTCCCTCTTTCTATGTTACCCAGTTACACTGGTCCCTTCTATTTTTGAAGTTAGCATAACCCAGATAGAGATTCTAGTTTCTTTTCATCTCCCTTTCTCTCTGTCTTTAGTCTATGAAGAAAGAAAATTTCTTTCCAAAGTGTCCTTCATTCAACAGACAGATACTGATCACTTATGTTCCAGATGCTGTGCTTTGACCTTGCAGCTACCATGGACCTGCCCAAAGTGTGAAATGGCCACTACCAGTGCAGAAGCCTAAAGAACTCTGAGGTGAGATATTACCTGGGAAGTCAATGCACAAATTTCCAGTGATTATTCTTTAGAGTTGAAGCAGTGGTAGAAAGCTTTTGGGCTTAATGATGGTATAAAAATCATGCCATGACAATATGTAATATTTTTGTAAGTTGTACAGGGAGATCCAGGTATTCGGTAGCAATAGTAAGAGTCAAGAACTAAGAAACTTCTTAAGAGGTATGTGAGTAATAAGGCTAGAAGTGTTTAGAACTTTCATGGGTCCTACTCTTAAGGTCTAACATTATTATATTTCTAAAATTTCCTAAATATTAATCATTTTAAAAATTTTCATTCATGTGTATTCTCAAAACTAAAACTTTGCTGAAACAAGACCTTTCAAAATTATGAAGCAATCAAAATTAACCATAGAGAAGCTTTGTGCTTTGTTTTAGCCTAAATTTTCAATGTGAAGTAAATATTGTCACTGCCATATTTTACAGTGAGAAACTGAGGATCAGATTGGTTAAAACTAGTACAGTGCTCAGACTTTTATTGTTATTTTACCAGAGATTACTTTTCTTCTTCTCGTCTATAGTGAGACGATTGCCAGTTCATTTTTATTTTGGTTAAGACATAAAATTACTTTTAAACCTCTGAGAATAGTTTTCAGAAAAGATATAATAACAGGATCTTTTTGTTTTATTTTTGATTCTTTTATTTTTATAGAAAGATATTTTCTTATCTCTGAAGTAAATTGATTTTCAGGGAAGTGAAGGGATTCACTTTTTTTTATTTTTTTGAGACAGAGTCTCACTCTGTTGCCCAGGCTAGAGTGTGGTGCCACTGTCTTGGCTCGCTGCAGCCTCCACCTTCCAGGTTCAAGCATTCTCCTGCCTCAGTTTCCCAAGTAGCTGAGATTACAGGCACCTGCCACCATGTCCAGCTAATTTTTGTATTTTTACTAAAGACAAGGTTCAAGCATTCTCCTGCCTCAGCCTCCCAAGTAGCTGAGATTACAGGCACCTGCCACCATGTCCAGCTAATTTTTGTATTTTTACTAAAGACAAGGTTTCACAATGTTGTCCAGGTTAGTTTTAAACTCATGGCCTCAAGCTATCTGCCCTCCTTGGCCTCCCAAAGTGCTGGGATTACAGGTGTGAGTCACCGCACCCTGCTGGGATTTGCTTGTTGGCTTTAAGGTGACGGTTGCTAGAACTTATCCAAAATTTGCACTCCTATAGCTGGTGAATTCCATGATAGGTAAACTGTATATGAGGGATTTATAGGTTGCTAGAACTTACCCAAAATTTGCACTCCTATAGCTGGTGAATTCCATGCTAGGCAAACTGTATGTGAGGGATTTATAAATACACTGAGGGATTTGTAAGTATAGCATAGAAATGTTGCCCCTTTTGATCAAACTTAGACCTGACAGCATGAGATCATCATCCTTCCCAGTGAACTCTCAAAGGTCTCCAAATTGGCAATAGTGCCTTCAAAATCATGGAACTGCCTCACCTACAGGATATTTAAGAAATAAACTTCAAGGGTGATGCTAACACTCAGAAGGTGAGTAGATTCCAATTCTCTGTAAGACTAATGTAGAAAATGCTTTAGACTGAATACACTCCTGGGAAAGATAGGATGGTGACACTCAAAGATAGTGTCCCAATAAGAGTGTACAGTGAGCTAAGTGGTTAGTTAGAAAAACAAAATAGATTTAACAGGATTCTCATCCCTTTCTCCAACTCCAATTTGTATAGTGGTTTATGGTGGTTTCACAAGTAATTTGCCCAAAGTGTAAAGCTAATAAAAATGAAGCTAGAATTTATTTCTATATCCCTATGATTCCAAATACAAGATTTACACCATGCTGTGTCATCTCTCACAATTTAAGTGATAAAAATAATTTTGACACAAATATTTAAATAAAAGCATAAATTGCCTTCTATTTGGTTTGATGAAATATGTAATTGGTTCATATTGTCTTTTTATATTTATTCCTTTTTCCCTTTATATTTTTTTCTTAACAAAATGCCTGAATCATATTTGCCTTTTTCAAACTTATTGAAAATATAAATCTACTTAGTCTTTTGGGGCTATAAAGTTGAGGAGAAAAGAATAAAACTGAATATTAATTTCATTTACTTTTCCAGCTCTTTATTTACTAATGGGATATTTCATTACTAGTAAATAGATATGACTTTTTTTAATATCAAATACACTCACATACAGTATGGCACTATATGTTGAACCTATCTTATTGAACAAAGAAAATAGGGTGAAGGCTTTTCCCAGAAAGAGAGCACAAAATAAAATGGATGGTGTGGGGAGGTCTTTTAGCGATCTTCTAGTCCTGTTATCCCAAATATTTGAAACTGCTTCTTTTGGAACTTCCTCCTGATGAAAGAATATTCATCTCACCTTATTGATTTGGCCAATGAAATGTGAGAGAAAGTGGAATGTGCCACTTCCCTGCAGAAACTTTGAGAATGATTGGTTAACCCACTATTCCACTAGCCCATATCAAAGATAAAGGATGCTCCATTATTCGGCACTCTGGAGTAAAGAGTTAAACTGACCTATGGTGGACAAATAGCGTGGGTAAGAATTGCACGATTGTTACTAAACCACTCAGATTTGGGGTGTCATTGATTACCACAGCCTGATTTAGCTAAGCTGCTCATATAGAAAGTAGAACCCAAAAGTGTAATGCTTCCCTAACAAAAATAAAAAATATTGGCTTTGGGGTGTCAGATAGTGCATAGTGAGAAAACTGTTAATGAAGGTTGGAAATATACTGACCTATGTTTGCAGTAGTAAAACAATTGATGAACCTATCATCTGTTATATCTTAGCAGATAAGGTATATTTTGGCTTTGATTGTAGAAGGGGTAAAATAGGATTTTAATAGCATGAGTTGGTTGCATTTGACAAGATACTACAAAATGAAATGCACTCAGAATAAACTTGGACAGGCTGCAGACATGCTTGGAAGGCAGTTGAGAAAGTCCTGAAATTCCAGGATGTGTAGGGCTAGAAGATGCAAATGATAATTATTTCCAATATGTAAAGGGTTTAACTAAGAAGGCCTTTGATAAACTATGGCAGATTGTAACTTAGTCTCCTTAAAAATGGAAAACAAATCAAGGCATATTTATAACTCTCTTTTTTAGAAAGGGACAAAAGAAATGTTTTTTTAAAACTCTCTGAATCTAGAAATGCATATTTTTCAGTTGGTTCAAATAACTCCAAAAAGACACTGAAAGTATAACTATTGTAAGAAGATTGATAGACTCAAACCAATAGAAAATACATCGAGACAGAGAAAGACTGAGAGACTTGTTTTACTAAAAATGTGAGTTTGGATTATTCGAATAGAGAGTTGATTGCAACCAAATAGATAAAAAACTGACTCAGGTTCTTAAGAGAACTGCCTGGTCAAAAAGAACCAACAGACAGGACTAAAAGATACAGTAACTGATTAACTCACAGAATAATTTTTGCATTTCCAGTCTTTTACTGGCAGAAAGCTGGTTCAGAAATCTGCTCAGCCTCCAAGGAAGACATATTCTCTAACCTCCTTTCAGACTTGACCAAGGAGGAAAATGTGAAGAAAAGGAACTTTCAAAGAATAGACCCAATAGCCATGGGGAACAATTGATTAGGAGAGCTACTCCCCATTAGCAGAACTCAAGGCTTAGTCAAGAGGGTCTCTGCTCTTCCTCTTGTCCAAAACTATTAACCCTCAACCACTAAACTCTAGTTCATAGCAACCTTTTGTAGACTACCAGATTGGGTCTGGGCTTCCCTGACTGTTCTCCCTAGACTATGCACTACTCTATATCTTTTATCTAATTTTCTCATCAGGTATTTATTTTTGAGATTATTTTACTAATTCATGTCTTATGAAGTTGTAATTTTTATGAAAGTAGGGATGCTGTTTTGGCTCATCATTATACTTCCAGAACTTAGTTCCATGCCTAGCACATAACTGATACATATTTGTTAAATAAACGTGTTTTCTCAAACTTGTTTCCTTAAACTGAGAGTGTTTTGAAGATAGACTTCTCAGTATACCCCTGTCATTGTAGAATCAGAATTATGAGTAGGCTGAACCTCCCTTTTTTTCTTCATACCCATTTTAATCCAGTTTGAAATCCAGTACTATGATTCTTCCCCTACAGGGTCTTAATTATGACTTTAACTCCTGGTTTTCCTGGGATAAACCTGGTTTTCATCAGGTCTCTAAGCATAGCTATTAATTATGTCCTCTTTCACTACTAAAAGTGCCCAGGTTAAATTACTTAGTGTCTCTGTTCTTAGAGCTATACTGCTTGAACCTTTGTACACCCCATCTAAAGTGTCAGCATTCCCCAAGTTTAAGATAAAGAAATGAAATTTGCCTCTGTTACAATCTAGAGTGCCAAACACAGGCAGAAGTCTAATTACAGACTTTATCCCGTGAGTTACTGTGGTTATATAACCTGGCCTATTAGAAAATAAAAACAGTTGGACACAATTTCCTCAACTGAACCAAAAAAGGAGGCCAATATCAATAATACATTGCAATGAGTGCCAAATTGCTCTCCATTTTTAGGACCTGAAGACTCTCAAAAGGTTCCACAAGACAAAAAGATATATGGGAATTCTCTGCCTTGGAGAGACTCCCACACCGAGTTCAATTGTAATGTCTCTGTATTATAGGTCTTTACAGCTAGAGCAAATGAAAATGCAATCTGAGGGGAGTGAAAAACTTGGAAAATCCCACACTGTTAGTAAATTAGGTCTTTTAAAAAAGGAACATCCTAGCAAGCTCAAATAAATCAATGTGACTCTAAGAAACAACACTGAAAGGTAAGTGCACTTTCAGGGTTACATCTTTGTTCTCTTTCTTTCTTAGCTATTTGACTCATGGGGTAAAGTAAATTTCTCTTGAGTTTTTTCTTTCATGATCTACTAGTTACTGAGCCTGTCGGACTTAACTCACTAGAGTTTTAATTACAAAGCAGTACAATTGCCGCAGAGAATGGTAACACAGTGTTACTGAACCAACTAGGCCTGAGATGTGTGGCTGGAATCTTATATTTCCCTCCCTTTCTACAGATGAGAGACTGCCCAGATGCCCTAACAGCAGGGCTTCTTTTTGATAAGAGGTAATTAAACCTTACAGACAAATGCAATAATTTAAGTTTTAATAGACCCAAACCAGTTAACAGTCAAAAAAAAACACCAGCACAATAAAAAAAACTGAGTCACTCTGATGAGATTTTCAAATATTTCTCTTTCTTCTCATCATCTCTTTAAAGAGAGTAACCAATTGCCCTACTCTTTTCTTTTTGTCCGAATGAAAAATATAGCTCAAAATTAGAAATAAATAATGCATCTACTAAGTCGTGTGAGGATAATAGGCCACAGAAATTTAAATGCTCGTACCTACTTAGAATGATGAACCTTCCCAGTTTGCCTGGGATGTTACAAGTTTTCACAATAGAATCCTGTGTCCTGAGAAAGCCTCCTCAGCCATGAGCAAGATGAAACACTTGGTCACCCTACTACTTACTTTCGAGGAGATAGATGGTTGATTCAATTTTATAAATTCAATATTATTAAACCTGTCTACATTCTAATGCATATTATATATGTGTGTGTGTGTGTATATATATATATATATATAGCATATAGACCTACATGCCAAATGTATTTAAATGCTATTTAACTTTGTTTTTGTATATTTTGTTTCTTTCCTATTTTTAGTCTTTTTTTGTCTTTCTAATAGAAGATAATTTTTTGAAGATTGTTAGATGTATTTGTCAATGCAAGAGTAGTGGATTAATATTACAGACCAGTACATTGTGTAGGTCTTCACACAAGTTTTCCACCTTCAGGGATAATGACCCCAAATAGGCAATGAAAAAAAAAGACATGAGGTGAGAGTCAGAACTCCTTTTCCTTGGTGACTCAAGATTACATGAAGATAAAAGGAAAAGGTTGATATGCATTTTCTGCAATTTGTGTAATGATGGGCTTTATAAATCTAGCAAAATTTCCTGGAGGAATCACACTTTTTAGTATTGGTGCTGCTATCAGCTTTCAACTGTCTAATGGAAGCTAGGGTATAAAGGTGGGAATTTTAATTAAAAAAATGTGTTTTGGTTAATATCTAAATAATTAGAAACGATGACTGTTAAGGAAGGTTTTCTCTCTTGTCTCAGATTTAATAAAACACAACGAAATTTTGAAATACATAGACAATGGAGACAAATCTAAAAATTCTTAGCAAAACTATGATTTTCATCTCATCGTAATAACATATGAAAGCAGAAATGACAAATCAAATTTTATAGCAAAAATATTCTATACTGAGGGCTATTAACTCCTGGCACAAAACTCAACTTCAAGAGGTGGATGAAGCACATATGATGGATACCTTATTATGTTTAACAATACATGGAGGGGCTCTTTAGGAACTTTATGAACAACATAAGTGATATGATCTGTGATTTAAAACACTTAATGAAATGAGAAATGTATATATTATGATACAACTGATTTTAGCATAAATATACCTAACAAAATTTGACTGTTAAATACTCAAGCCCAGACACCCCTATATATTTCCCACTCACTAAACCTAGAGTAACCCACTTGTTAGAAATGTTCTTCCTATTCTTGCTGCAGGACTACTCCTCCACCTCCTCCAGGTTCTTCTGTCTTCTTGCTGTGTCTCAGCCTGCTTTCATGTCTGCTGGTTTGTGCTTTTCTGTTTCTATTTCTGAGGCACATTGCCTTGCTGTCTATCTCCTTTCAATATCTTGTATCCTGTCATTCTGAGCAAAAGCAGTTGTGATTTATAATATTTTGGGAAGCAACTAAATTCTTAATAGGTATCCAAATTGAAAACCAATTTTTCCTTTCGGCCAGAATCATGAAAACCATTGTAAGTTCTATGGAACTTGTATGATAACATTAAATAGTTTTTTTGGCCATGACAATCCTGAATGGGTCTCTTTTTAATGATTTTCTACTTGGCATTATGTGTGACAAACATACAGTTCAAGCCTCTAGGTGCATGTTTAAAACCTATAATGTATGCATATTCATGCCCTGCGTTTTCTTTTTGTACTAGCTTTTTTAGTATATAGTTAAATGGTTATTCAAAATGTTAGTTAAACTTTATAATTTTTAATTGCTTTCTTTAAAAGCAGCCTTGCTATTTTTCCCTAATAAAAAAAAGATGAACATTCTACACAATAAAAGTCTTACGTTTTATTATTTTTACAGCATGTGTAGCATTTGTGTTTCTTTTTTTATCTTCACTTTGTGTCATCAAAACATAATGCTCTGCCAGACACATATCCCCTCATAATCAATATTAAATAATTGTATGGCTATTTTAGGATTTGAATCTTTAAATTTAATTTTAATCAAACCACTTTAAATAAAGATTATATCTAGCAACATTTCATTCTATGTTTTGCTGGTTTCTCATAGTAAATATTTGTACTGTGCTGGAATATTTTGAGTTGAGTTTTAAACTATATTTTGGTAAGAAGATCAACTTCTTGATAGTAATTTATGCTGGAAATGGAGTATCTTTAAAGGAAAGTTTGAATGGTGAAATTCAGCATAAGTCATAGAAGTTTAAAAATAACTGTAATAGCCTATAAACTCAATATTCATTTAGAAAAGACATGTAATAAATCAAACTAGCAAAAGTAAAAATAAGCTATCTACCTAACTCCAACATATCATTGTCAAAGTGTATCAAGGCAAGGGAATTGATTCAGCATCTTTGTTTTTGTTTTGTTCTGTTTTCGTGTAGTTGGGAAGATTTTAGTAAATCTGGGAAATCTTCCTTTCCAACAAACAAGCAAACAAACAAACTTGTATTGCAAATGTGTTACCAAACAGAAACACAAACCTTGATCTGTATCAACAAAATGTTGACCCATATGTCTTACCTCCACACAGAACATGTGTAGGGTTTGTATCCCTCAGGCGACACTTGTCAGTGGCTCAACATGGAAAAAACCAAAAGGCAAAAAGAGAGTAATTAAATGTTCCAGGATATATTACCGTATTAAAGTCTTATGAATTATTTGGTTTCTGCCTGAAGAATTTCTAGACTTCTCTAAAAAATAGTCAATAGGACATAGAGCTGTTCTGCAAATTGGTATAGCTCAATTTGCCAACTAAAGGAAAGTTACAAAAGCACATAAGACATCAATATATAGTTGTAGCTACGCAGAAAATGACCTGCAGGACACTAATCTTAATCACCAAGACATTACAAGGCCTTTTAAACCTGGCCAATTAAAATGTGCTGCTCACACCAGCAGCCTCAGCACCACCTGAGAGCTTCTAAAAAAAAAAAAATCCCAGCCCCATCCAGACCTGCTGAATCAGAATTACCTGCTCATGTTAACAATCTTCCCAGGTGATTTGAAGGTGCAGAAAAGTTTGAAAAACATGGTTTCAGAACATTGCTTTCCTCTATGTCTGTAAGGCAAAAATCCTATGTCTACTTTCTCTGTTGTGGAAAAGTATGATGAAATTTGTGACGATAAGGCTTAATTCTTCAAATTGTGGTTTGGAGTAACCATCCTCTCTAATGAGTCATTCTGAAGTCAAAACACAAACATTGCACTTAGAAGATAAAGGTTTTTGCCTTTAGAAGTCCTGTCAATTGTTGCCTCCTAAAAACCATGGACATTTGTGAAAACAATTCTGTTTCTATGGCTTTACCTGCAGTCTTCTAATGTTTCAAAGTGTATCAACACTATTCAGTGTGGCTATGCAGCTCTGCGTCTTAATTTTTGTCATATTTGTTGCTTTTTACTCTACTGCTCTATATGTCCTATGCCCTGCAATCCTAAGCAACCCAGAGTGCAATTTCAAAAACATCATTCATGACAAATAACTGCTTTGGTTCGATTTGAGAAAAAAATACCATAAATGTGCTCTTTTATTTCCCCAAAGAGCCACAAGATGGAAAATACCCGTGAAAGTCACCTTCTTCAGGTATCATTTATTCACAGATTTAGAAGCTTTTTGGCAGAGATGGCTAGTTAAACTACGAATACACCAGGCTCTTCTCTGAAGTGAGGAAGTGGAAAGCAAGAAAAAGTAAACACATCTTCTCTTACCCTAGTATCATACCTGCTGGCCTTTTTTTTTTTGAGACGGAATCTTGCTCTGTCACCCAGCCTGGAGTGCAGTGGCACGACCTCGGCTCACTGCAACCTCCGCCTCCCAGGTTCAAGTGATTCTCCTGCCTCAGCCTCCTGGGTAGCTGGGATTACAGGCGTCTGCTACCATGCCTGGCTAATTTTTTGTATTTTTAGTACAGACGGGGTTTCACCATGTTAGCCAGGATGGTCTCGATCTCCTGACCTCGTGACCTGCCCGCCTCGGCCTCCTGAAGTGCTGGGATTACAGGCGTGAGCCACCACAACCATCCCATACCTGCCTGCTTTCTCAAATCCTCTGATAGCACTTGAATGTGTGACTGGAGGACAAAATATGACAAAACTGGATATTATATCTTAGAAAGTGCAACTTAAAATCAACTCCCCCCACATATCTTTTTAATTCTTTTCTAAATTAAGTGAATCTATTTTTAATATTCTATCTCTTGAGTGATATGAAACAACAAAATGGGGAAGTTCTGAGAACTTACAGTTCATCATTAGTCTGTGATATTCACCACAATTTTGCTTTATGAATAGACTTTTGTTAATCTTTTTCATTTTTTTTTAAAGGTCCCTATAATTACTACTTAGGGGAGGATTCTTCTAATTTTAACCATGTTTTCTAAACTGAAAATTTCACATACAAACAAGTGATGGTGGTGTCTTTCTAGCTCTGTTTAATGGTGAGGGAGAGCCAGGAAAGCTAGTGGTTCTGAGGATTTACACCATTGGAAAGGATCCATGTCATGGTTAATCTACATGGCTTTGTGAGAGTGTGATCACATACTACATTTTCTCATTACTTGGGTAGGTTGAGATATAGCAGGCCCAGATCCCTTTTCTAATTCTCTCAGGCAGCTAGACTGCTGGAAGCTTTACAATGTAGCCTCATGATCCTCTTGCTTCTAGCAATAGAAAATGACTCTCAGAACATGTGCAGAAAATCAAAAACTGATAATAATTGCATCTGGCTAGGGCAAATCTCTTCCAATGTTAAGATAAGCAAAAAATATAAAATAAAAGTATCTATGTAATTGTAACAATTCAATATCAAAATTTATGTTGCAAATTTTAAAATATATTTTTTCATACTTGATATAAAACAACTAGAATTTTATTAATATTCACTGTTTAAACTATTAGCCTTCAGACATTTCATCTAACCCCTTTAAATTGCTAATATGTTCACATTTCAAGTGATGTAAGTCAATGTCAAAGACTGCTAAAGAAAATGTTCTAGAATTAAAGCAGTGACCTCTCTCTCTCCCACTCCAGATGTGACTACTCCAGCTGAGAGCATCATGCATGAACTTTCATCCCTTACAATGTTAAAGGGGCTATATGCATGTAATATCCATGGTGAAAGCTTTCTTGTGTTCTTAATAAAAGAATTCAACTTTGCAGGAAAGTGAAAGGAAAAGTTGCTTTTTAAAAAAATAAAACATCACTGTATAGGTAAAACCTGTAGGGATTCAACAGTACTTGAAAGACGACTTTTAAGTATTCTTGATCTAAATGATCTAAGGGGATTGTGAGAATTAATGAATAGTGGGTTGCAGACTAGGTCAAAACAGAACTTCTCTACTCTATTACCCCCAAAAGTTTTTATTGTAGAAGCTCATTTTTAAACACTATTTGGAGTTTATTCTATTGGATATTTGCATTTCAAATAATCATTTAAATACCAAATAATTTATGGAAATCTAATAAAATTACAGAAATAAAATGATTCACTTTTCAAAATATGTCCAAATTCCATCTTTTAGAAAACTCTATTTGAAATGTAAATGATATCGTTGGAACACATTAATTGAATTTCTGTTTTGTATAAAGCACAATGTTATGCACTGGAGGCAGGGTGATAAAGCTTAAGGCTCAGTCACTGCTCTTTATATGAACATCACCTAGTAAGGGAGAAACAAGAGCATAAATTATTTTAATTAAAATTACAAACATTTGTCCAGGCATGGTGTCTCATGCCTGTAACCCCAGCACTTTGGGTGGCCGAGGCAGGTGGATCACTTGAGGCCAGGAGCTTGAGACCAGTCTGGCCAACATGGTGAAGCCCCGTCTCTACTAAAAATACAAAATTAGCCCAGTGTGGTGGCGGATGCCTGTAATCCCAGTCACTTGGAGGCTGAGGCTGGAGAATCGCTTGAATCTGGGAGGCAGAGGTTGCAGTGAGCCGAGATTATACCACTGCACTAGAGCCTGGTGACAGAGTGAGACTCTGTCTCAAAAAAAAAAAAATAAAAAATAAAAATATATTACTAATATTTAATTATAAATCTACACTACTAAATATAGCTCAATTGGTGATTAATTGTGAAATGAAAGGAGCTAGTAATATCATGAGTTCACATAAGTTTGACAAATATGGAATTATACACTACATAAAAAGGGATGCAATGTTTTGGATGAGAAAAGCAAGTCGGTCTTCATTCTGTTCATTTAGGACTTCTACACCAGGAATCAGCAAAGTTTCTTTGTCGAAGGCCAAATAGTAAATATTTTTGGCTTTGTGAGTAATTCGGTCTCTGTAAGAACAGGTCAATTTTGTCACTGGAGTGAAATAGTGGGCACAGACAATATGTAAATGGCTGATTGTGGCTGTGTTCTAATAAAATTTGTTTACAAAAATAGTGGTGCTGGATTTGACTCTCAGATCACATATGCCCAACCCCTGCTTTACAAATGCTTAAATTACATTCAGAAAGGCAAATTTATACATGACAGTATCCGTTGGTTATAGTATTTATATATGTGATAAAATAATCAGCTTAAAAGCTGATTCTAAAGACAAGAGATCTGCTATGTCCACATTTTGTGCTGAATCCCACATGGCAATTACTTAGTGTATCTTGAATGGTGGTCATTTAATGGTTTAATATGGGGGACGATAAAACACTAGAGGATATGTTTCACAAGACAATTTTATTATAGCCTCAGGGGATATAATAGATTAGTTGCAGAGTTTTCCCCACTTCCATTTTCACTATTTTTATGATATATTCAAGATGAATTAATACAATCATTTTTTTGCTTTAGATTCCATGTATTGAAGTTTAATAAGCTACAACCACCAGTCAGAATAAACGATTTGTTTCAAATGACAAAAACATTAGTTTTAGATTTTCTTAAAGGAGAAATATTACATACACCAAAAAAACACACACACACAAAAATCAAACTAACAGTATTATAACCCATTGCAAATACCAACAGGTACCTAAATTAGAAGATATATTTGGCATATCTAATTTAATTCAGAGTTTACCACATTGACTACATTTTTTATTCCCTGGGAAATTGTAAGAATAAAATATTGTAGCTTTTATTCAAAGATGAATGATCATGAAGGGTGAAAGAAAAACTATGAAATATTTGCAATAAAGAACTCAATATCTATGCTGTAAGTATTGTAATAAAATTGTGCTTTGCATTGCAAATGATATCTTCTGTGTTTCTTACCAGCTAGTTTTCAAATGTTCAAAGGCAATATTCAACTCTCAGTCTACAACATCTGATTAGCTAAAAAGTAATTTTTAAGTTGACAACTGTAAATGTTTAGTACACATAAATTTTACAAATAAAGAGTAAAAGCTTGTGATTTACTGTGTAATTTATAAATTGATGAAATGTTAGTCTGCTTAGATTTACTTATTTTGAAGCTTTATAATTTATATCCAGCAGCAAATATACAAGAGAATAAAGCTATTTGAAGCTTTTCATTGAATGATCTGAGAGCTTTTAAAACAAACGTAAGCAATAAATTGTAAAAACATTTTTACCTATATAAAAATGTTGTATTTTAAAAAGTTTAATAATGAGCATAAATAATCTTTAAGAAAATATTTAATGGTTCTATGCCTCTGTAAATGTTCATGAATGACCCAGCCTTTGCAATTCCATATGAGAGTCTTTCTTCAACATTGGTCTGCTCTGAACATTATACAATGAGGACTCTGGACTTTGTTTCATTTAGAGTTGTTTAATTAAGATTCCTACATTCAAATTGCCCAAAACCAGAAACTGAGTAGGAGATCCTGTTGACTCATTCCAGGTTAGCATTTTGCATTTTTCAGTCCTCAAGTAGCTTTTCCAAATAAGGTATCTTATTTAATTGAGGGCTGTGTTGTAAACCTACTTCATATACTTGCATTTACAAAGTATCTCAGCCTGATTGATGTAGGTAAAGAATATATGTAGAAGGCAAATAGAAATAAATAGCACCTTGATTTAGACTTCCTATGCAGAACTGTCTTTCCAAAAGTTGTGTCCAGTCTCTAATTAGAAACAATTTGGCTACATTGTTCTTTTCTCATTGATTGAATTTTTCTTCCAGTATCTGTCAACATCTAGGGGAAAATCACTTTTGGAGAGGATAGTCACATCTTTTTTGTTTTTCTGATTTTTAGATATTTCTAATAGTGATTATTGTTTCAGATTAGAAATTGACTAGATTATTTGATATTTAAACCTTATTAAAATGTGTTTTATTCTTAATATATCTTCAGTATTGACTTTAATCCTGATTTTAAAAGTAGAATTTTAAAAATTATTGCATGTTTACATTTTTCTTGTGGATTATTTTATGGAGGAATATTTAACCCTCAGCTTTTATTTGTTATGAAACCATTCAGTGATCAAACACGGTGCATATGCCTAGAAGATTTGAATATGAAGATTTCATACTGTGAAGAATTTTAGATTGCACTCTTCAAAATGGATCCCACAATCTCAAAATGTACGATATGCGATGAATGTGTACCTTCCAGACAGAATTTTGTCACTTCTGAATACCCCCAAAGCTAATTACATAAGGAAAACAAAAAGTGAATTATTGCAATTTTATAATTAATCATATTAAGCAATGTCTGAAGAGTTTGGAGGGTTGGAACTTAAGTCTCTAATCATCTTCAATTTTTAGATACATTTCCAGAAGCAGATCTGGATCTCCAGCTGGCGAGATAGAGAAACTAGCTGGTTAAACGTTGACAATACCATACTCTTTAAGTACTATCAATTCAATATCTGTTTTTTTATTATTTCTTCACATAGTGTAAGTAGATATGCTTTATTTTATAGATTTTATAACTTAATTTTCTTGCCAATGACTTCTATGTAAGTCAGAACACATTTTTATTGAGTCTTAATAAAACTAACTACTCCTTAAGAAACCAATTATTCCCTCTCATATGGGGCCAGACCATCAGCAAATTATCATAAGGGGAAACATAATATAAAGAATAGCAAGAATAGACATTGGACTTATGTAGGCATGGCTTTTGAAATATAATAAAAACCTTGCTTATCTAGATACTGAACACTTAGCTTCAATTTAAATATGCTAAAAGGCTGGACATGGTAGCTCATCCCTTAATTCCAGCACTTTGAGAGGCCGAGGCAGGAAGATTACTTGAGGACAGGAGACCAAAACCAGTCTGAGCAACATAGTGAGACCTTGTCTCTAAATAAATAAATAAATAAATAAATAGCTTAGTGAGGTGGCATGCACCTGTAGTGCTAGCTATTTGGGAGGCTGAGGTGAGAGGATCACTTGATCCTGAAACTAGTAGGCCTTACAAAACCTAAAAAGTTAGCACCAGGTGGCCCTAGATAGGGTCTCACCCTGCCTAGATAGGGTCCCACCCTGCCTCGATAGTGTTCCACCCTGATAGGGTCCCACCCTGCCAATTCCGGGAAACAACCTCATGAGGTCCCACCCTGCCAATTCCAGGGGTCTCACCCTGCCTCAAAGTTCCCGGAATTATCAACTCCAGGAAAGAACCTCATAAGGTCCTGCTCTAACCAATTAAACCAAGACCCCTTCCTCAGGCTATAGCTAGACCCAATCATTTTACGCCTTAAGCTTTGTTTGAATTTCGCGCCATAAGCTGTGTTTGAACTTGTGTTAGCATATATAAACAGCCTGTAACAAGCAGTCGGGGTCCCAGGACCAACTTAGAGCTTGGGACCCTAGCGCGCTAGTAATAAATAACTCTCTGCTGTGAACTTCGTGTCGGTGATCCTTTGCGACGACCCCTGCCCAGGAGGGAATCGAGAGTTCGGTTCCAACAATCCCAGGAGTTTGAGGTTACAGAGAGTTATGTTCACCCCACTGCACTACAGCCTGGTTGACAGAGCAAGAGCCTGTCTCTAGTCTCTACAATAAGTAAATAAGTAAGCCATAAATAGCTCCAGAGCTAGAGATAATTTATTGGATAAAATGATCATAAAAATTCTGACATCATATTATATGCAATAATAGGGAAAAATTCTTATATATAGAATGATCTACCACTACATATGTGAGGGTTAATACTGAGTGTCAACTTGATTGGATTGAAGGATGCAAAGTATTGATCCTCGGTGTGCCTGTGAGGGTGTTGCCAAAGGAGATTAACAGTTGAGTCAGTGGCCTGGGAAGGGCAGACTCACCCTTAATCTGGGTGGGCACAATCTAATCAGCTGCCAGTACAAAAGCAGACAGGAGAACGTGGAGAGATTAGACTGGCATAGCCTCCCTGTCTTCATCTTTCTCTCATGCTGTACTCTTCCTGCCCCCGAACATCAGACTCCAAGTTCTTCAGTGGGACCTTGTGATCATGTGAGTTAATACTGAATAATATTAAGTATTATACTCACTTAATAATATTAGTCCTCTATTAGTTCTGTCCCTCTAGGGAACCCTAACTAAACAAAACACATTTGTTGTATATGGTATATAGTGTATAATATAAAACATATACAGAATGAAACTATTACATAGAGTGACTATATGCAAGAATAAAGGAAAACTATTATATACAGAATAAATATGCATAATATGTTCTATTATATGTAAAATGGGGGCAAGCTATTATAGAATAATGAGGGGAAACTATTATATATAGAATAATTTTTTATTGAAAATAAAAAAGAAATAAAACTTCTGCTCTTATCTAATAAGCTTCAGCTAACAGAGTCTTCTTAGAAAGACAGTTGAAGGGTTGTTTTATACTCACTCATTTACTTAAATCTCTATTAGCGCTATATGCTACCTTATAAGAATACTCTGGTAGTTGATTTTAGTTCTAGTTAATAAAGTTAAGTTTTCTATTCCCAATTTAAAAGCATACTTTTATTTTTAATATTATATCCCCTGCATCAGTTGATGCGGTTATTTAAATGAATTATTCAGAATAGACATTTCACAATTACTACATAGATATCTCAGAATGAAGAATAATAATTAAGAAAATCCATGAAGAAAAAAAATGCTTATTATAAAGTCAAAGGAAAGCAGTACCCAAAGTATACAGCCAACATGAGTGTTTCATCTTCAATCATTACTAAATTTGGTGCGTATATACATATAAAGAAAATGATTTATTTTCTAATAGCAAACCACAGTTCTGACTACAACTTGTAATTTGTTATTTGAGAGTTTTTCTCATTATTTTTCACACTGGTAAATTTTTATTAATTTGAGATAAATGTGAATATGATTTAACTAATGGGAAAGAGAATCATAAAAATTCTAAGAAACCGTACATGCCATATCATTGTTTGAATGGTTCCCAAGTGTTCACAATTCTTCTTAATCATCTCAGGACAATGAGCATTGACAGATTCACAATATAGACCACCTAGGCTATGAGGTATGTCTGATGTGTTCCCACAAATCTGATTTATTTCCAAAGAAAATTATTACAGTTTAAATTTAATTCAAGAAATATAACCTTAAAATATAAAATGTTTAGGTTTTTACAATAAAATTAAAAATCATAAAATCCATTCATTAAGGAGCAATTAGAGGGAGGTTATCCCAATGATAATATAATTGGAAACCACTTCAACAGTCAAGCTGGCCTACTCGCCACCTTACAAGAAAGATGTCGTGAAGATGCCTGTCAAGAGTCTGAGGACAGCACACTCCAAGGGGAAACTGGCAGGCATATGATTCAATCATTTGGGAACTAAAAATGGCATCTGGAAATAACTTACAACATAAATCGTGCTCTTGGTATGGAAAGGCTTTAATTCAAACTGAGTTAAAGTTGTAACAATGTAAATGGAGAGATAGAAAGCAGTTGTTTGGTTATTATACCACTTCCTATTGATGATGACACTGTCTTAGTATGTAAATTCACAGCACAGAGGCAGCATTGTTCTAATAGAGAATTTTCAATATGTTTGCCATTTGTCACATGTAGCACATCTGCTATAGTCAAACAACAGCAAATTGAAACTCCCCAGTCCATTAGGGACCCGGATATGCAGAGGTGATTGGTGTATTATCATGAGCAGCAGTAGCATTGTATTTCATGGTTTTCAATCACGAAACACAGAAAATGTTCTCAGAATAACTCCTCTCTCTACCTGATTCCCACACAGTTCAAAACATGAACAGATTACAAATCCTGATAGAACAGAGCACAGCTGCTGATCATCCCTCTAATCCCAGCACTCTGGGAGGCTGATGCGGGCAGATCACTTGAGCTCAGGAGTACCAGACCAACCTGGGCAACAGTGTGAAACCCCATCTCTACCAAAAATACAACAAAATTAGCCGGGTATGATGGTGCACGCCTATAGACCCAGCTACTCAAGAGACTGAGGTGGGAGGATCGCTTGAATTCAGAAGTCAGAAGTCAGAAGTTGCTCTCCCCCTGTCAAAAATAAAAATTAAAATTTAAAAAAATTTTAAAAATCCTGAAAGACAGCAATGGATTGGGTTATGCTATGACATTGCCATTTTTAAGGTCAAATAGTGGGAATTTCATGTAATCCAAATTTAAGATGTATCACACTAAACTTCAAATGTGATTCTCTTTTCAAGAATGAATAACTCAGAAATCATAGCTGAGAACAGGCAGCAGGAGGAACACCACAGTTCACATTTTGAGGATGACCAGTCTTTACTCAGAGGTGCAAAGACTCCCCTGGCCAGGGGGCTAACACTATCACAGCCCACCACACTCCTTGGCCAGCAGAGGAAGGCAGCAGAGGAGAAGTTTGAAGAGCAAAATCACATTTTAAGTAAATGCAGTGTTTTTGAGAAGAGAGTATTCATTCCCCTTACATCCCTCTGAAGAAGGAAAAAGTGTTCCATCTTCCCTGTGTATGTGTCAAGTATGGAGTCTAAAAGAAAATGAAATTGCTCATAAAATTAGGGAGTAAATATAGCATGAGTTATTGATCTTTTGTGCTTGATTGGATATCTCTGGGTTGCCAAACTTGTGAACCAAGGGCTGCTGACAGAGCAGGAATGCCTTAAGAAGAGACCATGAGATAAGGGGTGAGGAGGTGTGGCAAAAAGAGTTTCAGGGCCACCCCCTCAATATTTCAGTTTCCAAGTGACATAGAATAGAGATACTATTTGTGCCTATTGCAGGCGAACTTTAGGATCATGGAAAGTGGGTAAGATTGGGGGCTACAGTCTTGCTTGGAATTGTAGCTAAAAAAGAGGCCACCAGGAATGATTCCTCAGCTGAGTTTCAGTCAATAAATGTAGTCATAGGACCATCAGTAGTACATCAAGTGTATATCAGATGTAGTCCTTGTCAAGACGTATGTTTTAGTAAAAACAAAAGAAAACAAAATAATCAAATAGACAATGATTTTGAATGATGTTAACACAAGGAAAGGGATGTGTCCAAAAACAAGTGAAGCGCTGCTGTATAGACAAGCTGTTGAGGGTGCAAGTCAGGTGAGAATCAAATATTACAGTGATGATTTTAAAACAACAAGACTGCATATTTGAAATTGAACCACACTGTTCTAAAAAAACAACCAAAAAATAAAAAGTTAGGGAGTAAGACTGATTTATTTATTAATAATGAAGACTGCTACCCAAAGTGAGATGGTATGGCCACATGCAGTTATCGGAAATTATTGGGAAAAACAAAATTGCTCCAAGTTAATATCTTAAGAATTTGAAGCTCTTTTCTAAAGCATTTGCTATTATTTTGGAGCATAATTACATTCTGATACTACGGGTACATCTAGGAACATTCATTATTTATTATTCATTTTATGTGTAGTTCTCTGATTTACCATAGAATTGTTTCTCAGGAGATTTATGCTGGACATATGAAAACATCCATGAACACTTTTACATCAAAATATGTCATTGAGTCAGTCCCTGTGACAAACAAACATTAACTGAGTACTTACTGTGAGCTAAAGTTTCCAAGAGGAAAAACCATATAGTCCCTGAAATTAATAAGCTCAAAGTCTACGAGGAAGGACCAATGATCGTTCAAACAGTGAATTTTAACAATTCAAGATTTATAATATAACTTTTATTTCTTTGCTGATTAAATATATTTTTACTATCATCCAATTAGAATAACACAAAGAACGCATTGTTATTCAAATTGTTTATGCGTGCATGCTAATCATAACGTGTATTTCAGAAGAGAAATTATATTCCATTTAATTAATTATTTTAGAAGACCAATGTTTTGCACACATATAACAAATTTTGATTTAATATCTCACTGCAAATAGTTTCCAAATGAAATTACAAGAATCATTAGGCACAGAATCCATGATCGACATCTTCATAATTATTTACTCTCACTTCTATTTGGTCTACTTTTCCTGTTTATTTCACAGCAAATAGTTTGTAAATGATTGATGACAATGCAAAGTTTTTGAGTGACAATTTGTGATATTAATTTATGAGGTGTATGCACTAATTTAATTAAGCCTAATAATTTCCCTATTATGTTATACTATCTACATACAAGATGATTTGTTTAAGTTTCCAAAGGCTTTTAAAAACACATACATTTGGTTAATAATTTTTCTGTTACCTAGTTCAGTTAATTCATTAATATATACCTAGCCAACATAGCCAGAGATTGTAGAGTTTATTTTTACTGTCCTGTATCCTATAAATTTAATCAGCCAACATATATTCTATCAATACTTTGAATCCTTTCAAATTCTTCCCCTCCTATTTCCTTCACATTCCTATTTCTTTTGTTATTGTGTAATGCAAAAACTTCTTCCAACCTCTGTTTTTTACCTGTTAAGCATCACTCCTCAAAAATTCACTATGCCAACTCTCTTCATTAAAAGTGCACAAAATAAATTCGATAGTTTTACGTTGCGTCCATACTCTTGATAATGATATTCTGGGTTCTTCCTGGGCATTGACACTTTTATTCCCAATTTTTTACAAATCTCTTTACCTTGTAATCTCTTTACCTTATTTAGTCCTCAAAGATGCCATGGATAGAATATACTGTAGGAACCAGCAACCTACTAATCTCAGTGACATAAAACAATAAAGATTTATTTCATAATTATCAAAACTTGTCTAAAGATTCTGTTTTATGTTCTCCTCACTCAGTGACACATGCAAACAGTACCTCAAGAAAACGTCTGGGAAAAATGAATGTAGAACATTCTGTTCTGGTTCTTGGATGCTTCCATTCAGAAATGGTGCATGTTCTGCTCAATTTTTATTGGCAAAGCAAGGCATATGCAAAGTCACATGACTCTGCTTATTCTAGTGTTGTTCCCCACCCTTCTGTCCCAATTTTACCCTTTTTTTGTATAGTAAAATCCTTTTTATCCTACCTGGCTGAGCCTCGTTTACATTCCTAATGATATTGTGTTACTGTACGAAATGAGCATTCGTCTCTATATTGTGATAATAGTATCAATAAGGGTAACAACGGTAATAACACCAAAACCACAGCTATTTTTATTACCTTCTATGTGCCAAGCTGTGCTGGGTACTTTATAAATATTATCTTATTCAAGCCAGAAAGCAACTGTAAACTGCTATATAGGTAATATATCCTTTCAGCAGAGAAGCAAGCATTGTGTTATGGAGGCTAAGAGACTTGACTCGGTCTACACAGCTGGTAAATGGACTGTTTAAGACTTAAAACCTAGCCTCTCCCGCTACAAAGACTTGTCGCTATTCAGTATTCCACAATCTCTAAGTTGCATAATTGCACTCTAAGTTATTTAATTAAATTTGACCTGAGGCTGTCTCTTTGGGTCCCTGCTTAACAAACTGCAACTTAGTATACAAACAAACCAAAACCTAATTTAAGAGCTTTTTTGTTTTCCCCCCATAACGTATAGCCAGGTCTCAAGCAATTACAGACAACCTAGTTTCAGTCAATCACAAGCTGCCAACTATTAATAGACCATGTTCAAATAAGGTAAATGCCTAGTTATAATCAGTCAAGCTAGTTCTCTACTTTCCTGTTCTGTCTACAAACCCTCACTGCCCACATTGCAGAGAGGAGCTCTTTGAATCTCTTCTGGTTCTGAGTGCTGCCCAATTCATGAATCATTCTTTGTGTACATAAGCTCTGTGAAATTTATTTTGTCTAAACTCTTTTAACAGAGTTAAGTTCACAGCTATCTTTCTATTTCTTCCACATATGAAGCTCTCAGTAAATAATTGGCAAGTTATTTATTATTGTTAGTGTATTATCTAATGACTCCATAGTCCTCTGTTTTTCTTGGAGGGATTGGTAATTTTAGTGCTATGTTTTTCTTCCTCTATGTTTAGACAGTCCTTTAAACAAATTACTTGGTTCACCTATGGAGAAAGACTCTAGGAAGCACAAATTTATATTAACTGCAGAAATCCTGTTAGGTTTTGCTTGCCATTAAACTATCAATGAAACCATTGGAAGAACAAGTAAGGCCACTGAATCTGGATTTCACTTGGACCATTCCCAATGTGCAAAGAAACAATGGTAATTCAAAATAGATGCTGAAACCTCCATGGAGAGCCATTTTAGAGTTGAATGCATAGTATAATTCTGCATCTACGAGGCAGAATGGCTGCAATATTTGAACTATATCAAGTTTCACTATATTTTAGCAGCCCATTTACATGTTATGAACTCTGACTACATTAATTATAACTGCCACTTTCCATAAATAAATATAAGTAGCAAATAAAACTAGTATTCAATATTGTTTTGTACTTTTCCACACATAGTCTGTCAGTAAATGGGTTAGAGTCTTTGATTGTCATTTTACACAGAGCTCAGTTAGTACCAATATAATTGGTATGAAAGAAATGAAATTACATAATTTCAGAAGCAATATAGTTGCCATATGCTTGCATTATAATATAACTGTTGGTTTTGTTTGCAGATTACACATGCTCCAGGCATTTTTTAGAGTCATTTCAATTTATTTAGAGAAACTTCTACATGCAACCCATTGTAACGGTACTCACTAAAACATTTAAAGAAAATAATTGCTTAATTACAAAATATAGCTATGTTTGTTCTTACAGCTAATAATCAGGAAAAGCAAAGTTCCTTAAGATTTTACAATGAAATTACAGACGGACAAACACAAAATTCTCAATGTTAAATCTAACACAACTGACCAATGCAGAAAATATTTTTCCCTCTGTGGTGGTCATTGTATGATAACAGAAATCAATTTTTAAATTATAGTAATTCAAAATATCATGAGAATGCTCTTTGGGTCTTTTCTCTTTATGATGTCAGGCTTCATGTAGAAAGTGTCAGGCCAAGATTGAATATGAAGACTGAAATAAAATTAAAATAGGTGGAATTAAGTGCTAATAATCAATGACAAAGAATAATTCTGTGGGTTAAAATTTAAATAAGCAGATTGTCCTTGCTCCTTGAATCTTTATAGTTACTATACCTTTGAAAGTATCATAACAAATTCTGTGGCATAAAGGAGAGTAAGATTTTTCTGGTAAATTAGTCAATTTAAAATTGTTCAAGATTAACAAGCTCTTAAATTAGGTTTTGGTTTGTTTGTATACTAAGTTGCAGTTTGTTAAGCAGGGACCCAAAGAGACAGACTCAGGTCAAATTTAATTGTTCAAGATAGCTGTGAACTTAACTCTGTTAACAAAAATTCAGAATCCATAGCCATAGACTTAAAATGCATTAAGCAGAGTTTATTAAATATTCAATAATTCGGAAGAAAGTTTGTGCCTTATTACTTCACATTTAGCTCTGTAGGAGTCATTTATCATGGGCTCAGAGTTAAACATAGACTGTCTTCTAGCGTAATTGCAGAGGCATACCTCCTAGGCTAAACTTAACTACTCAAAAATGTTTGAAATTATTTTACCAGGGAACAAAAATCTTTAAATGCACTAATACAGATAAGGCTTAAAATCTAAATATTCATGGCTGAGAATATATTAGATAAGATTCATAATAAGGTGACGATGTCTCTTAGCTCTTTCCCACAAGAGTAGGTTTGTATAGTTAAAGAGTGCAGCAGTGGATTCAAGAATGATGCCAGAAGCATCACGGACCCTCTTCAACCCTGCTGTGACACGCCTTACACTAACCCTGGGTGGAGGCTGGATAATGAAAAGATGAAGCTCTGTGTAACATAACACTATGGAAGCAGAAAGGAGTATGGACGTCGAAATCTAAAAGCAAACATGCGCCTACAAAGGTATCTATTTCCTTGGCTTCAATTATCACCTGTATTTTAGTTACTCCCAAATTAGAGTGACCTTCCAGATAATTAACTATAACTAATCACCTGTTACGACTATTCTACTTCTGCTAGACATATGTACCATCATCTCAAACTCAGTAGACTTTAAGGGACATTTTGGTCCTAAAATTATTGTGATACCTTTCCAACCCTTTAGAAACCACCTTAAACCCAAGAGAAAAAAAAATCCACCCCTTTCATTTAAATTCAGAATTCTCTCCACTAAGCTGTGAACCTTGACAATACAATTTTGCCCCTACCCATGCCTCATTCACTCATAAGTATGGATACAAAGTCTTGCATTTCTTTCTTTAAAATTTTATATTGCATTCTCATTCTCCATATTTACTTCCATCATGTTATCCTAGTCTTTATCACCTCACTTCTAAATCAGCTGGAAGCCTCCTGTTTGTCCTTATCTTAAGTATCTTGAGGTCATGTGTCATTAAACTTGTAACTTAGGCAAACTATCTTAAAACGTTCTTTTTATCAGATTGGCAACTTGTGCAAGAATGTGTAATGGCCTTATATGTTCCATTTTCTCACATAAATTTTATTTATTTATTATTTCCCAATATGTAGGTTACATTCTTACTATGTGCTGTAATGCAACTATAAATGTAATTTATTTGTGTATATATAATTCAATTTATTTGACTATAAACACAACTTTTTCTCACCCAGTTATCTACCAAAATCTCCCAATTCTTACAAGTCCAGTTTATACCTTTCTCCTTTCATGATATTCTAGCCCATTTAGATTTTCCTTTTGTAGTTCTACTCTATTTGTGGCCAGTACTACCCATTGTAAGCTAGTTTTTTTTTCTAATGGCTTCCAATGCCATAGCTTCCCTTTGTTTTTCCTGAATACAACAGTGATGTCTGTATTATTTTTGTGTAACTTTCAGTACATAGTCAATAATGGCTATGTATCAGGTGCTCATATTCATTATCTTGTATATTGATTTCCATTGAGTAAGTTACTGATTTCCATTGGGTAAGTTCCATTGGCTAAGTTATTAGTATAGACTGAAGTAAATTGTTAAGTAGCTTAATATATTATTTTTATTTATATATTGGTGTTCAATTCAAACAAGTTGACAGGTCTTGTCATTTATGTATAATTTATGTGTTTACTTCCCCTCCTCTTCTCCCGAAAACAGTGAGTTGTACCAGGTGACCACTAAATTTTATTTCATTCCTAAGATTTTATTATTCTGAAACCAGATGACTCACATGAGAAAGCAAAACAGCTTGCATAATGTGATCCATAAAGGAAAATTTCTAAGGCAGCTGGCTGCCATACACACACACACACACACACACACACATATATTTTGTCAAATGTATATATGTATCTATATATAAACATATATATGTGTATATATATAAACATATATGTTTGTCAAATGTATATATGTGTATATATACACACACATTTTTATATATATATTCACCCAGTTATATATATAAGTATATGTAATATACATTATATAGATATGCATTATATATGTAGATGAATATATGTATACATCTGAAATAAAAGTAAAATGATATTTGGGCATCTTTGCTAACAAGAATGATTATAATAACCTAGATTTATGAAGCTTTGTGAGCACTGGCCTAGTTATCAAAAACTGAGGAAAAAGTTCACTAAAAGCATTTAAACCTAAGAATCAAAAATTAAAGTTAAAACACAATTGTTGTTATTGCACATTTGTGCCCTTTCAGAATTGTGTGTGCTATAATCAATGCTATTGCTTTAGAAGTTAAGAGAAGTATATTTGAGTAGAGGTTCAATTCACTATTAAAGCTTATAAATGGCAGGGCATGCAATTTATTAATTTCTGGGCTACTCTAATCTAGTGTGAACAGTGGGAACAGTTTCCCAGCAATCTTAGAGTGTGTAAGGATAACTAGCAAGATCCCAGTGAAAGTTTTTAGGACCCAACCCTAAAGGAGGCCTGAGTTTGAATATTTATATTTGAAAGCTGCTTTCATTCTGCCCTCATTCCTCATTCTGGGAAGTGGGGGGCAGGCTGAATAACCACTCTAGGATGCTTCCCTAATGTCAGGGATTTTAGGAAACCTGTCCCTACCTGGCTGGCCTCATTCTGTATCTGTAAAATTAAGCTGGATAATAGAGATTTGTGGACAATACAATGCCAGAGTATGGAATCTCAATCTGGTCCTTTTCTTCTTAATGTCTCTTTCTCCCTACTTACACTATGGGCCATGCCTTGCCTTCTTCCTCCCCTGCCACCCATGTTACTCTGACTCATCTTTCTCATTTCCCACAGGGGAAAAGATGTGTGTAAAGTTATCTGTATAAATCTTAAATCTGTGAGGGAAAGTTAAAATCTTTTAAAGTAATGGTTATTTTCCCATGTAAAATTGATTCAAATTAGTTTGCAGTCAGTAGGAGGTGAAAGCAAACCACATCCTTGTATGTTTCCATCACGTATATAACTGTTAAAAGTGCTGTTGGGATAATTAACATAGGAAATCCATGGGAGAGGCTTTAGAGATAGAAGTTCAATGACAAAATTACTATTTGGTGATCAAAGTGCTTAGAAACCTCAAAATGAAAATTGTCTACACAGCACTTTAACAGAGAACAATGTTACAGATAAAGTGTTATTAATTTTTAAGGCCTTGTGGTATTTTTTATAATAAGATTCTTTGTATTACTTTCAAGGAGGAA
This sequence comes from Colobus angolensis palliatus, assembly GCF_000951035.1. Classification (NCBI taxonomy): domain Eukaryota; kingdom Metazoa; phylum Chordata; class Mammalia; order Primates; family Cercopithecidae; genus Colobus; species Colobus angolensis. Next base: position 812,373 of record NW_012117477.1, read on the forward strand.
TGATATCACACCAAATTCTGATGTCTCTAGGGTAGTTTGTTTAAAATAAGCATCTGTTTCAGAGAGGAACAGATACATGCATATGGATGTGGGATTACTTTCTTTGCAGCTGGATTTATCTTTTCTCAGTGATAGGTGTTAGGGAGATTCTCTGTTAACTAGTTTGTAGGCTAGGTGTGAGACACAGCCAGTTCTGACTGATACATTTACTGTGTAATTACTTACACAGCTAATGAAAAGGCCACCAATGGAGGAATCACTGTATTCTGCAGCAAGTGAATCCTTAAAAGAAAGGACACAATGAACAGCAGAGTTTTTGTTTGTTTTTTTAGATCAAACCTGAAACTAAAGAATGTAAAATGTTCAATAAACATATGAAATGCCTAGCTTTTTTCTAGTAGCATCTCTCTTTTTCTGCCTATTACACATTGTCGGGTATTACTTTCAAATTCATAGAGCCATAGGAGCTTCCAACAGAATTTCGGTTTGAAGAAGTTCTGAAATGAAGGCAACTTTATTAGAGTAGATGGAGGTTACTTGTCATAAGTGCTTAGTGTGTTATTTATGACCATTAGTAATGTCTGCTGATTTGAAAAGCGTGTTAAGAGGCTTTGTGCAGAAAGAGCCATGTAGTGATGAACTATAGTAGGTATTATTGCATTCTGATACCAAATTATACTTTACAGTGTATCTGTAGGGTTGCATCTAAGCCAACAATATAACATTTGCTAAGCAAAAGTACTTTAATGTCTTTTCTAGGCAAGTAAATGGCAAAGCAAGTGCATATTATTCTCAACAGGGAAATTCAAGTACATTTTGCTGCTGCCGACAGAGATTAAATAAAGAAAATCCAATTTAATATATCAATGTTCCAGCACTAACCTGTGGTGAAAACAGAATTCTGAAATGAGATATTTGTCACTGTCTTCAGGAATATGGACTTGAACCATTTAAGGTAGATAAATATCATGCCCTCTTTCATTTCTTAAAAAAGTTGTTTGCACTAAATTATTTTTCAAACAACTGCACTTTAACCCATGGACAATAGATGTGGAAAGAAAGATGCTTTTGCCTTTCAGTACTAAAATATCATTGAGCATTTACTAGGTATCAGACACAAGAATAAGCACTTAACAGATATCTAATTACAATCTCTAAGCAGCCTTATGGAAAATGCTGTTTTGTTAGAATTTCACAGAAGAATAAACTAAAATTCTGAAAATTTCAACAGATAACCCAATGTTGCATGGCTAGTAAATTGCACAGCCAAGATACAAACTTCTGGCCACTCTGCTTCAAGGCTAATCAACACCTTTATCTCAATGCTGCACTTAATTGTGCCATAAACTTTTCTTCATCTCATCTAGCACTTTTATATATTAAATGTTATGATTAATGATATTCCAAGAAAACATGGAAAATAATTCTCTTCTGTAAATTAAAATAAATTATAGTGTTGCATTTTTTTTAATTTTCCAATATAGTGGATTAGAGGCTTTTAGCATGCCTCAGCACTTGGAAATAATAAAACAGTGCATACAAATGAGCTCTGTGAGCTTTAATTCGAGATGGAAAATGGGAATACACTGGAATACCTAAAGACACTAGGTCCTGGGGAAGAGAAGGTGGGCCCCCATGTCAGCATCTGGCTAATAAAAGCGAGTGAAGGCCCAGTAAATGAGAGGGGCAGGGTCTCCCTCTGTTACTCACTTTTCCACTAGGGATCCATGCAACCCAGGCCAAGGGAGAGCATCTTGTTTCTCCCAATCCCTAAGCTAATTTGGAGGGAGACTTACAGATATTGACAGGGAAAAGCACTGGGAAAAGGAGCATATTTTCCGAGACCTGGGACCAAGAGGAGAGAGCCATTTGTAATCTAGGCTCATACAATGTCAGTCATTCTTTGGTGACCTGGCAGCCACTCAGGCATTTTAGTCTGAGGTCATAGATTGGAGCACTTGATCTGTAGTAGGGGAAGGGCCTCCACCACCAGAATTGCAAGAGTGGCAATTCTGAAAAGTACACCAGTAGTAGGTGCTGGAATTGGGCTTTTCCCCATCACAGGTCTGGAGTGGGAAGATAGTTGCTGCAGCCATGGTTTCTCCTGGTCAGTGAGATTTGCAGCTGGGGCCAGCATGGCAAGCTGGAGCCAGTCTTTGTGTATGCTATTGCTGGGGGCCCCAGCCTGCTTCCCTGAGATCATGGTGCAGTGGAACCCTCTCCACTCTGCCCCAAGACAGATCTTCAGGCATTCAGATCACCTGCTCACCTGGATTAGCAGCCTGAGCCACCCCACCCTTCCTGAGCAGAGATCTTGGTGCAGCACTGCTCCCTTCACTCCATATCTGGCCATATTTCAAGACACTCACCTGGATTAGTTGCCAAAGCTACCTCCTGCCTCTTTCATGCAAAAACCTTATTCTACCACCAGTTACTCTACTCCCAGCCAGGGGACATATTTCCAAACAATTAGAGTTCCTGCTTGCCTAAGTTAGTAGCTTGAGCTCTCCTTCCCTTCCTCTGTGAAGACCCCATTGCAGCTGCAGTTTCTCTACTCCTCATCAGGGCATACTCCAAGGCATTTGGCACACTCATTTACTTGGATAGAAGCCTGAGCTGCCCCTGTCTTCCTGTGCAGAGATCTTGGTGTAGAAGCATATCTTCTCCATTCCCAGACATATCTCCAGGATTTGGGTGCACCTGGCCCCCTGGAATAGGAGTTTGAACCACCACCCCTCCAGATGCAAAGACCTTGGTATGGTAGCAATTCCTTCACTCCACAACTGTGCATAACTCCAGGCATTTGGCACACCCATTCCAATGGTTAGGAGTTTGAGCCAACCCTTCCTTTTCTTGCAAAGACCTTGTTATGGTGGTGGTTTCCCTGCTCCTTCCCTGGGCATATCACCTGGCATGAGGCACATCTGATCCTCCAGAATAAGAACCTGAGCTCCCATCCTTCGAGAAGACATTGTTGCACCTTCAGTTTCTCCATTTCTTGCTAGGGAATATTTCCAGGTATATGGTATATCATTTGTCTGGATTTGAAGCATGAGCCATCCCTGCTTCAGGTGCACAGATCCTGATGCAGTGGTACTCTCTCCTCTCAAGGCTCAGACATATCTTCAGGCATTTTGAGCACCTACCTACTCTTCTAGATTAGAAATGTAGGCCACCCACTTACACACGCAGAGAGCTTAGAGCAGAGGAGGTTTCTCAACTCCATGCCTAAACTAAATGTCTGAGTGTCTGAGGGTTGCCCAATGGACTTCTCTACTCTCTGGAGCTGGTGCCTGTGACTGCCATTGGGGACATTTGGTGAGCATGCCTAGTCTAGCCCCACCCATGTTGATCTCTCCCCTGGGGCTGAACAGGGAGCTCAGATCATTATGCACTCCATGGATCAGCCCATTGCCTGAGGCAACACAGAGTTTCTCCTAGTGAAACAAGGATCAAGTATATGCCCATCCATGTGGGCTACAGCCAACTCTTAGCCATAAGAGCCACCTATGGACCTGGGGGTTGAATGGTACAACACAATAGGAAATCTGCAGATGCAAGCACATAAGACTGGGAAATGAGATAAGCTTCCTGAGACAGCTGCAACCCCAGAACCACAGGAGGGATTGAGCCTTCTCCCACATCCATTACATTACTACTGCAACCAGCAATTGTGAAAGCCACCTTACAAAGAATATCTATAACCAAAGAACTTATACAGACTCTTTGCCACTGACAACACCCAGAACCAGAGATGCAACTCTTAGTCTGTCACTAAGGGAGGGGAGAGTGCAGCCCACCAAAGTCCCCTTAAGTCAAAGGAAACATGAGCATAGCACCAGCTATTGGAGGCAGCACCACTAAAGCGAGAGGGTTATCTCTTGCCACCCTCCCCCATCTCAGTGCACTGTGACTGACTCATCAGTGGCTCTTCTCAAGAAGGCTTGGGGATCCTGATGTGAAATCGATCACTTCTCAAGCTTTTAGAGTGGCTCTACCACTACTGAAGGTTAAAACGCTCTGGGGAGGGTGCTTTTCAGCTTCATCCTGGCCTCTGCCCTTGCTGCTACTGGCCAGCTCCTACTCTTAAGCACCACCAACTGGACTGAAGCCTGAATGACACAAGCAAACAAAATTACATTGCTACAACAAGCGATGTCTCAGAAAGCCACTACACAAACCTATCTGCAACCAAGGAACCCATACAGATCCTTGGAACTCTGAAAGCACCCAGAAACAAAGCCAATAAATCATACACAATATACATCACAGTCATACACCCAAGGTAAAAAAGAATAAAATATCAATATGCCCCACCCAAATAATAGCAAATTTATGAAAGAAAGAAAGGAAAGAAAAGAAAGGAAGGAAGGAAGGATGGAAAGAGAGAGAGACAGAGAGAAAGAAAGGAAAGGAGGAAGGAAGGAAGGAAGGAAGGAAGGAAGGAAGGAAGGAAGGAAGGA